>NC_133666.1:452776051-453076051 GCF_037893015.1 Macrotis lagotis | reverse complement strand
TAACATGTCATGAAACTTACTCTTTTTCCCAGGCTTGGGCTCTTTGCAGCTTTTCAGTGTTGTTGTAGTAATTATTGACAGGAAGAGTAATCACAAGAGCAGTAGCATTATTATAGTTTTGCTCTATAGAGGAAAAATGTAGCAAGTCAAAGATTACAAGCTTGAAACTGAGAAGCCTTCAACAAGAGAGCTCATAACATAACTGGAGCAGTTTATTAGCAACAATCCCTGTGTACCAAGAATGAGACAGTTTACTAAATAAGTCGAGTTCACAGCTTATGAATTGAGTCATGTCTTCAAAAGAGGCCCAGTTCTCATTTAACAGATAAGTATTTAAAACTACATGTCAATCTCGCATTACTCATGATGGGATGCCTCCCTCTGCAGAGAAAACCTTGTCAGATCTCATGTAAATAAACCTGAGGTGCCAATTTATCTTTTATCTTCACTGTAGCATTGAACACTGGGCAATTGCTATGATGTTCCATGGGAATTAGCAAAGAGAAATTAAAGTTGTAGTTTCTGTATTTAAAAGCCTTTAGAGAAGGGGCACTGAGATGGTGTAGTGGAACTGAGTTCAAATCTGTCACGTCACTTAACCCCTATTGCCTCACAAAAAGTTCAATGCCCTGAGTGACATAAATATAGATGAATTTCTTAATCAATCAACTTAGAAAAAGATGAGCTAACCTTAATGCTTCACTGCTGAACCAAACTATACGTCCTTTAAGAAACTATTAACTGGGAAACAATCTTCGTAACTAGGAGTTCTGATTAAGGTCTCATTTCTAAAATATAAAGAGAACTGCATCAAATTTATAAAGTTGGGAGTCATTCCCCAATTGATAAATAGTCAAAGGATATAAATAGACAGTTTTCAAATGAAGAAATTAAAGCTATATATGATCATGTGAAAAAATGCTCCAAATAATTCTTGATTAGAGAAATGCAAATGAAAATTAATTCTGAGGTATCACCTCACACTTATCAGATTGATTAAAATGACAAAAAGGGAAAATGATCAATGCTGGAGAGGTTGTGGGAGGATTGGGACTTTAATGCATTGCTGGTGGAGTTGTGAAGTGATCCAACAATTCTGGAGAGCAACATGGAACTATGACCAAAGAGCAATAAAACTGTTCATACCCTTTGACCCAGCAATTCTAATTCCTAGACCAATATCCAGAAGAAATCATAAAAAATGGAAAAAATCCCAAGTGTTCCAAAATATCACATTAGTTCTTTTTGTAGTGGCAAAGAATTGGACATCAAGGGGATGCCTATCAATAGGAGAATGGCTAAACAAATTATGGTACATGAATTCTATGGAGTACTATTGTTCTATAAGAAACCAGAAATAGTTGGACTCTAGAGAAGCATGGAATGAATTACAGGAACTGATGCTAAGCAAAGGGAGCAGAACCAAGAGAAAAATGTACTCATCAGCAATCAGCAATAACACTGTGTGAGATGATCAACTTTGATGGAAGCAGCTGCTCTTAGCAGTTCAGAGGGATAAGACAACCTTATTAAGACCGACAATGAACAATGCTATTCCCAACCAGAAGTAAAATAAAAACAAAACAAAACAAAAAAACCCTTCAGAGTCTGATGAAGACCACGTTCATTTAAAAAAAAATCTCTAATGTATTTCTTTTCCTTAATCCTAATTCCTCATACCGAAAATGACTAATCTGTAAACATGTTTAACACAGATGTGTATGTACAACATTAACATGACTGCTGCTGAGGGGAGGGGGGGATGGAAGGAAATTTTGTAACTTAAAAATATACACAGGCATATAGATGAATGATGAAAAACTTTCATAACATGTATTTGGAAAAATAAAATATCAATTAAAGAAAGAGACTATTGAGGTGGGGCAGTTAGGTGGCTGGACCTTGTGTCAGGAGGACTTGAGTTCAAATTTGGCCTCAGACACTTAATAATAACCCAGTTGTGGGATCTTGGGCAAGTCACTTAACCCCACTGCCTTGCAAAAAGCAAACAAAAAAAGACTATTGAAGCTAAAGACTAAACTCTTACTCTATCTGGTCTTATAAATGTGAATTTTTAAAAGAATTTAATGAATAAGAGGAAAAGAGAATGAGGAGAAATAGACAAACACTGTAAAATTATGAAATATGATGCTCTATTCATTTGAACATAAGTAACCACAAAACAATTTGGTTTTGGTTAATAATATCTCATTAAAATGAAAACCTAAAAAAAGAAACTAAAATTTTCAAATTAAAGAAAAGAATAAAACATGTGTGCCCTATGATAAAAAATAAAGTTTTGATATCTGGGCACTTCAGAAGTCCTGAGTTAATAGCTGCCTTTAGAATCAACCCTAGGGGGGCAGCTAGGTAGCAACAATTACCTAGCTTTGTGGCCTTGGGCAAGCCACTTAACCCCATTGCCTCGTAAAAAAAAATAAACAAAAAACAAAACCTTAAAAAAAAAACCAAACAACCCTAGGCATTTTAATTCCTACTCTCCCACTCTGCCAACCCTGAAAAGTACTTACCATCATAACCTCCTAAGACAAGCCAAGGGAAAACAGGCCCTCCAAAAGTTCCCAAACAAGAATCATGAAGCACACTTGTATCATTCAGAGAGGCAGGAGCCCTGTCAAAAAACCCAAAAACAATTATCGTGCTTTTGAACAAGAAATGCTTTAGAGAACCTCAATGACAGGATAGTAAGACAGAAGGAAACAAGATAAGGTCACAGGAAACACATATGTGAAGATACAAATTAAATGATCCCAAGTAAGAGATATGACCTCAATTTTGTAAGTATAATAGATTCAAGCTCTGTAAACAAGTATGAAAATCCTGGGGACAAATCCCACTGTTAAGTCTCTGCTGTAGCAGAGTGGTCTCTATTTACATATTTGGAAAATATCAGTAGCATGAAACTGATGGGTTTCTTTGAGGGGGAAAAAAGCTTTGAGGGAGCTTCCTGGGGTGAGTTCACCATTTTAGCTCTAATTCTAGTGGAGACTTAGTCACCAAATAATCTGAAGTAAGCCTTGTGGTAGCTGAAGGACTTCAAAGGGTGACAACAGGTGGCACTAACAGAGGGTCTGAAAGTTCATAAAGTACTTTATATACATACATAAAGTACTTTACTTATTATACATACCTATAGGATTTTCACACCTCTTTTACAGAGGTAGGAAGTTAGGAAGAAGATGAGAGATTCTTTCTCTTTCACAGAAAAAAATAAAAAAATTCTACTTCTGCAAAATGTGATCAAATCTTATAACTAAGTTCTTGGGAGCCTCATTTCTAAACAGCAACACATTCAGAGACTACCAGGTATATATTTCCTTATTTTCAACATGAAAATATACTAACTATAATGATTCAAGCAGCAGTTTTAAGAACTAGCAGGTAAATTTGATGTTACCTCTTCCCTTCCCCCATTATAGTTCAAAAATCAAGTTTTATCCTGGAAATATCTTCTGAAATTTCCAAACCTGGAAACCTCAATGAGAAGACCCAACAAGTACTTGTGTACTCATTCAATTCCATTAGTTTTTTTTTTTGCTTAAAAGACTCTTAAAAGCAGTCAATTCTTTAAAATGGTCTTTCCCAGGGTCAATTCATTCATTTTCCTCCTTTAAAAACTGACTCAATAGTTCCCTATACTTCTAATTTCACATGTCACCACTAGACATTCTTCTTACTTTAAAGGGTGTGACGCATTTCTTCTTAAGAACAGTCATTTTCTTATGTTAATACACCAGACTGAAAAACAGACTCGACAATTCTATATCTTTATATACTCACTGGAAACCATTAGACACCTTTCTTGCCTAAAAGGGTCTGAAAAGCTGTCATTTTGGGGGTTTTTTTTTTGTTTTTTTGGGGGGGGCTAGTGTTTTTTCTCTCTCTCTCCACACACACACACACACACACACACACACACTAGAGCTCAGTTTAGAAAGTGTAGCAGCTACTCTTGGCCCAATCCCAATACTCACTGTCACAGATCCTGCTGTTTTTCTGACCTGGGCTCATTCACTCCCCCTTCAGCAGCCCTGGATGTCCTCTGTTCTAGGCAGGTTACCATATTAATCTGAGATTCAGTGTAAGCACTAGACTGGCTTTAGCCCTAAAGCAGCTCAGTACTCCTGAGCTCATAAACCAATATTCTCAACCTGCCCAGAAGCAGGGACTTACAGGCATATGCCACCATGCCCAGAGAACTTCTTAAAAACAGTCATTTTCTCAGAGACCAATCTTATCCAAACCTCCACTTACCGTGTGCAGTATAAGAAGTGGGTGTGATAGTCTGCATAGACATAGAAATCGTCTCCTTTTTCATGGTCCAAAACAGAATGGCTATTCTGGAAGTAATTTAATACACTCAAAATGGTACAGTTGTTGTTGTAAGGAGACAAGGGGGCCAAACAGATGTCCTGAAGAGTCACTGTTTCATTGTTATAAGAAGCAGTAATTTGCTCGATGGCTGTCTGTAAGTCTAGGACCTAGAAGAATAGAAACACTTCTACATTAGATAGTTACCTAATAGAAGACTAACATTTTGATAATTTGTTAGGTTCAGAAGAGGAAGCATGAGTTCTCCAAATTTAGGGCTTCTTAACTTTTTTAATAATGGATATCTCTGGCAGTCTGATGAAACCTATGTATCTTTTTCTACCAAAATATTTTAAAATAGATATGATAAACTATATAGGATTACAAAACAAAGTAATTATATACTGAAATAGTTTTCAAAATATGAAAAAGGCTCCCAGAACCCATGCCCCAATCTGTAAAAGGATTATAATTGAAATAGAATTCTCCTAAGTATGCAATCCAAGGCACAGATCCTTAAATTATGGAAAAATAGACTGTCTTCCTAGACCTCACACTTTATGGCACCTTGAGTAGCTATTCTATAAGGACCAACTGGCTATAGATATGCAGTTTCTCAGAGATGTAAAAAAGAGAAGACAGTATCAGTAAAAATAAAGTAACCTCCAGCAGCCCTTCAAACCTTCCAAAACCAGCCAGGGCAGGGGAAGTGTGGAGCTGTAAACAATACCCTATTCCTCTGCATCTTTGTTCTTGTTAATGAAGACAGGAGAAGTATACAAATACACAATTTGTATTTGGGGGGATATGGAAGACTAAATATCCCACTTTCTGAAAGGATTTAGACTTTTTTGCTGCCATCTCCTTTCAACTCTATAAAACTTTTCCCAAGAGATCAAACATACTAGTAACCCCTCCTTCCCCCAATTACTTTGTGTTTATTTTATGTTCATATCTACTTCTGTATAAATATTTGTTCTGTCTCCTTGAGAAGAGAAGAGAGACACAACTCCAGTCCCTAGAGCAGTTTCAAAAAATGCTGGTTTAATCTCATGGCAGAATATCATGGAATGATTTTTAATATTCTCCTGAGAAGTTCAATGGCATCTCTTATTAAATATAGCAGAAATCAAAATATAAAGATTTATTTCAGTGTAATTACTACCACTATGTTTAATATGAAACAAGCTTCCTTCATAATCAGCCAAGGATTAAGTCTTAGAAGGCTCATCATGCTGAGAAGCTACTTAATGACAAAAAAAGGAATTTGTCATTTTGAGATAATTCACAATGTCAAGCTTCAGGGAATAAATTCTTGATGAGCAAGTAATTACTAGTAGGGTCTACACTTTGTTCAAATATGTTTTCCCATTCAACCACAATAAAAAGACTAGTTTTACCACAAGGAGTACTTAAGGTGGGAGCTGCCATAAAAACCATTGGTTTTTTAAATCTTGTAGGAGGAAGGATATATATTTACTCAAAAATCTGGAAATGCAATAATGCCTTTACTAATACATGGTCTGAATGAATAGGGCTGGTCTGCTATGCTCTTAGGCAGAACTTGGGTTCAAGTCCTACCTCAGACATACAGTGGAGTGGCTGTATGACTCTGGACAAGTCCCCTAACTATTTAATGATCCAAGCATTAAGAGAAGTGCTGTGGGAATTCTTCACTGGAAGCTGTTAAAATTACTATTCCCCACTTCCCCCAAAAGGGTCTTCCTGTAGGATTACCACAAATATAGCATATTGTCCTTGGACTGGCATTAACAAATAGCAGATTACCTGGTGCAGGATCTCTTTGTCCAGAGGGGGCCCAAAGGGAACATCTGATCCAGAAGGATATGGCTGGTAAGTGTGCTGGCTAGTATTTGGAGCCCGGATTATAAGCTGTTCAGTACGGAAGAAAGGTCCAAAGTGGGTATCAAAGTATTCTTTCTCTAGATGAGCTTGGCTATTAGGGGCAGACCAAAGATCAACTGGATTGGTTGTGAGCTTCATGAACACCAGACCCGAACAGCACACCGCAATGACGATCAGGGAACAGAAGATGACAGGCACTGGGTTTCTAACACAGAAAGACCCCCATTGTGTAAACCCTTGTGTCAAACAGCTCTCAAATTTTGCACCAAGTTGATCACAACAGGAGGCCTCCCCTGGAAGAGCATGAGAGGAAGGGAGGTTGGAGGTTAAGAGCCAAGCCATTCCTGAAATTTTAACAGGAAATAAGTTAACAAACATCATAGGGAAATTGGATATATGGGGGTGGGGGGAGGGAATCTGACTAGCGTAAGATCAGTGAGGATGGGCTCCCTTCCCCAGAGGTGGGTGATTCATACACTTAGCCAGAAGGAAAGATCCTAGAATTAAAAGGAGTCCCTTCCCCCTAGACTAAAAATTATTTTTTAAAAAACCATGATGCCTATTCACCTATACAGCTCCCTCCCCCTTTACTTTTCAAATTCCAAATATGCATACCTCGATCACTGGCATTAACAGAAAAGGCTATATTGCCATCAATAGGTGTGTACTCAGAAACAAAATATCGTTTTCTGGGGGGGAAAAAAGAATATAAGCCACATTAATAAACTTCTAATTATGCTGTGATTATGAAATGATCACTCTGAAATAACTATAGTAACATAGAAAACTTTTTTTCCTGTATTTTTCTTCTTTGTTCAAGAATATTCACCCTTCCTCCATACTTATCCTGCTACCCACCCCGAAAAAATCTGCTTTATGAAATCTTCATTTCAAAATCTACATTTTACAAATTTTAGGCTCTCAACAAGTATTATTCCAGACTAATAACAAAGTAAACACTTATTCAGAAACTTAGGGTGAACATAAAAGGAATTTGTATATTTTTATATGCATAAATTCTGATTTAATTCTGATGATCAGATAATTTTTAGCAAGTAAAAGATATTTCTATAAATTATAGATAATCCAGAAAAACACTTGGCTAAATATTTCAAGAGGCCTCAGAATGCTAACTTGTTTTAAAAAAAATTCATATATTTAGGAAACAGAAACTTGTTTTCTAAACTAATTACTATAATTGACATTTAATAGCCAAAAGTAAATGAATAGAAGTTTACTTTTTCCTCTCCTCTAAGGAGATAAAAAACATTTAAATCCTTACCTATAGCACCATATTATAAAAAACATTCCAAAAAATACAAGCAAGAATCCCATGTAGAAGATCCACATAATGACATACATGGCATCCAAGCCAAGTATCAGCCAAGGAGCAGGAGGAGGTGGGGGCTGGGGTTTAGGACCACAAGTAATGGAACAATCCTGACAGCTACAAGGCCCAGTTGCATCATCCACTGATTCATTACAACCTTTAGTGGCATTTTTCATTGGTTCCATCCCATAAATACGAATATCTAGAAATTAAATGATGTTGAGTTAGTATTTTAAAAAATTCAAAGATAAACAAATGAATAACACATCTTAACAGAATATGAGAAGTTGGTTTTAAATGACAGCACAGAAAAAAAATCATTGATAATATACATATTATATCTATTTACACACATATGCATATGCATATTTAAAAACCACTGTTAGAGGAATATTTTAAGAAACAAAAGGAAAAGTCATATAACAAAAAGAAAAATAGAATAAGACTCCTTTCCCTTCAACCTGATTTAGCTCACACCATCTATTCCCTGTCTCCCCACAACTTCTGATTTCACAACACAGAGACTAGACATTTACTGGCTAGGGGACTCCAGGCAAGTTCCTTAACTGTAGGATACTAGACAGTTCGCTATTTATCTACCAACAAGCCCTCATTTTGAGGCTACAATTAGCAGTTATTGTGGAAAGTTATTTGAAACTGTGCCCCAAAGTTCCAGTTGACTGAGCAATAGACTACTAGGACTATACACCAAAGAAATTAAAATCTCCCTAATTATAAAAATATGCAAATTTCTTGGTGTCAAAGAACAGGAAACTAAGAGAACATTCATCACATATGGAATAACTGAACACAAAGAGGGATATGAATGCAATGGAATATTGTGCCATAAGAAATTACAAAAGGGAGAGTTTCGGATAAACTTGGGAATGTTTATTAACTGATGTTGAATGAAGTAAGCAAAACCAGTTGAAAAATTTATATAAAAGCTACAATGAAATAAAAACAACTTTGACAAACTTAAGGACTATAGACAGTGCAATGACTGATTATAATTCCAGTGATGAATTTCCAGTGATAAAGAACAGAGGTGGTCAGATGATCATGTGGATAGGAAACCCAGTCTGGAATCAGGAAGACTTATCTTTTCTAATTCAAATCCAGTCTCACACACTTTAGCTGTGTGATCCTGGGCAAGTCACTGAACTCTGTTTGCCTCATTTTCTCATTTGTAAAATGAATTGGAGAAGGAAGTGGCAAACCAATCCAGTATCTTTGCCAAGAAACCCCAATTGGGGTCACAAAGTGGTGGACTGTAGAAATGTAGGCTGTAGAAAATGACTGAAAAAAAATGATTGCAAATACTACCCACCTTCTAAGACTGAAAGGGGATGGAATACAGAAAAATGGGATATAGATTTTTGTACATGAGAAAGTTTTGTTCTAATATAACTATGTTATATCTTTTTTCCTTCTCAATGGGAGGAAGTGGAAGAAAATAAATGCTTGCTTATTGAACAAAATTTTAATTAAAAAAAAAATCTATAGGGGCGGCTAGGTGGCGCAGTAGATAAAGCACCGGCCCTGGAGTCAGGAGTACCTGGGTTCAAATCTGGTCTCAGACATTTAATAATTACCTAGCTGTGTGGCCTTGGGCAAGCCACTCAACCCCATTTGCCTTGCAAAAAAAAAAAAAAAAAAAAAAAAACCTAAAAAAAATCCATAGCACTATAGAAAGTCATGGAGTTCCTATTTATTAATTTTAAATGAATAATTTTTAAATTTTGTTTTCTCTTGTTTGAGGGTTACTAAATATTATGATATTTTTTGTCTCAAAGATCAAAGAAGAAAGCAGGAAAAAAGCTTCCTATGTTTACGTACTGAGGACACAAAGAAAAAAGGTGAACAGTTCTTGCCCTCAAGGAACTTACATTCTAAAAGATGAAATGACATATATGCACAAGGCAGATAGATACATGATAAATGCAAAGTTTTGTTATGAGGGAAGGCCCCACAACTGGCAGAGTGGGTGGGGAAGGAAAAGATTAGGAAAGGCCTTCTGTAGAATATGGAACTTAATTTGCATCCTGAAAAAAAGTCAGATGAGACCTAAAGGTCAGAGCTAAAGCATTCCAGACATGGAGGAAAGATTGTACAGAGACAGGAAAACAGGAGCTGAAGCACTGTGTGTGAATCAATAGGGTCAGTAAGGCTGAACAATGGAGAATATGGTCAGGAATAATGTTAATGAAGCCTGAAAAAAACTGGAAGAAGCCTGATTGGGAAGATGTCTAAATTTCTTTTTTTTGTGTGTGATCCTAGAGAGAGAGAAACTGGAGTTTGAGCAGAAGATTGGGAGAATGGTCAGACTTGCATTTTAAGAAAATCACTTTGATACGAGCTATTAGAGAAGAAAGAGACTTGAGACTAGTAAGGAGGCTATAGCAATAGTTCAAGCAAGAGGTGTTGAGTCTTTTTTTTTAATTTTTAATTTTTTTAATGCTGTTTTACTTTTTCCAAATACATATAATGAAAGGTTGTTTTTTTTTAACATTCATCCATATGGCTATGTATATTTCTAAATTAAAAAATTTCCTTCCACCCCCACCCTTAGCAGTGAACACTCAAGTTAATATTGTATTTATACACTTGTGTTAAGCATGTTTACAGGTTAGCCATTTTTGGTATGAGGAATTAGGATTAAAGGAAAAAGTGAATGTACTGTGTACCTAGCTGTGTGGCCTTGGGCAAGCCACTTAACCCCATTTGCCTTGCAAAAAAAACCTAAAAAAAAAGTGAATGTAGAAGAGGTGATAGAGTCTTAACTGGGGTAGAGGCTTTCTGTATGGAGAGAAGAAGCCATAGATAAGAGATACAGTACAAAAATAATAACAAGATTTGAAAAACAACTAGATATGTGGAATGAGAGTGAAGAGCTGAGAGTAACAACAGCTAGGTAATTATTAAGTGTCTGAGCCCAGATTTGAACTCAGGCACTCCTGACTCCAGGGCTGACACTCTATCCACTGCACCACCTAGCCGCCCCAAGTAATTATTTTTTGAATAAAATAAATTTAAATAAAATTTTTAAATAAAACATCATTTCCTTTGAACTAAAGATTCCATTACCGGGCTTATACCCTAAGGAAGCTGTCAATAAGAAGAAAGTTCTCTAAATCCCAAGTATTTACAGCAGCACTTTTTTTGATAGCTAAGAATTGGAAACAAAGAAGATGCCTCTCATTGTAATGGAATATTACTGTGTTGTAAGAAATGATGTGTGCGATGATATAGAGAATCACAGGAAGATCTATATGCAAAATTAAGTGAAATCAGTGAAGGAAACAATTTACATAGTAACTACAACAATGTAAATAGAAAGAATGCCACATTAAAAAAAGTAAAAGTAAGAAAATTATAAAGCACTCAAATGAAGATATATGAGAGGACACCCCCAGCTCATTCTTTCATGAAGATGAGGTATTACAGGTATTACAAATTGCATGTTTTTGGACTTTTTCAATGTACTGATTAGTTGTGCTTATTTTTTTTTCCTTCTAAAAATACTATTTGTTATATGGGGTGGTTCTCTGGAAGGGGGAGGAAATGCCTGGGATAATTATGATTATTTAAGAAAAAAGTAGCAAAAACTAGTTTTTTCTTTTTCTTAGGGTTTTTTTTTTTTGCAAGGCAAATGGGGTTAAGTGGCTTGCCCAAGGCCACACAGCTAAGTAATTATTGTCTGAGGCCAGATCTGAACTCAGGTACTCCTAACTCCAGGGCTGGTGCTCTTGCCACTACGCCACTTAGCTGCCCCCCAAAATCTAGTTTAAAAAAAAATCAGGAATGAGTAAGTTCAGAAGGGTTTATCATGGAAGATAATGAATTCTGCTTTAGAGGTACTGATACCTACCTACATGTCCGTGTAGTTCAAGATAAGGGCTGGAATATGCAAATCTGAAAATCATCTACATAAAGAATTCTGTATCTATATGAGTTGAGGATATCACTAAGTGAAAATAAGTAGAGAGAAAAGAGAAGCCACAGCCACAGTTAATGACACTGCTTAAGATCTAGCCAGGAACTTATGAGAAAGAAGGAAGTCAGACAGGTAGGAGATCAACAAGAGAAAGCAGTATTAAAAAACCCAGAGAGGAGAGAGAATGCAGGAAAGAGAATGTAGCCAATAAAAACAAAGGTTGTACAGAAGTTAAGAAGGGTAAGGAATGAGAAAAGATCATTAGATTTGGTAAGGAGAAGAGAACATTGGTAGGATGGTCATTGGAGAGCTGAATAGTAAGGTCAGTTTACTAACTGGCAGCTAGGTAGCACAAAGTACAGAGCACTGGCCCTGGTCAGGAGGACCTGAGTTCAAAGGTGGCCTCAGACTCTTGAAGGTCTGAAGTGGTCACTAACCCTGTTTATCTTGCATCCAGGGCTATCTGGATAGCCTGGTCATCCTGATTCATATCTGGCCACTGGATCCAGATAGTTCTTGAGGAAAAAGTGAGACTGCTGGTGACTTTGCAAAGCACCTCTTCACTCCAATCCAAATGATATATTTGTCAAGGCATCAGCCTCCCTGAGATCATGACCTTCTTAGAGAATGAAGGACAAACAACAGTAAAGTCAGAAATCAGTTTAAAGACAATTTAGAAGTGAGAAGAGAGAGAAAAGGGATGCCCTGAAAAAAAGACAGTATTTTCAAATTTAGCTGAAAGAAGGAAAAGAAATGAAGGCCTGAGGGATGGAAGAATGTGACAAGTGGTGGTGGTGGTTTTTGTTTTTTAAAGGATGGGATAGATGTAGTTTGTCTTTAGGCAACAGAGATGAAATCATTAGATGGGAAGACTTCTAAATTTGAAGGGGAGAATAGTAAGGAGAGCCTGTTAAAGAAGATAGAAGGGTATGAACTACAATCTAGGTGTCACGCTCAGCTACTCACACTCTCACCCTCTCATATCCGAACTACTGCCAAAGTCTATGAATTTTATCTTTGTAGCATCTGTCATTCACTCTCTTCTCTCCTCTAACACTGTCACCACCCTGACAGAAGCCCTTATCATCCCACATTGGAATACCACAATAGCCTACTAATTGGTCTTCAAGTCAGTAAGGTTCTTCCCACTCCATTTCATCCATCACTAAACTGTCAAAGCGATCTTTCTAAAGTGAGGGCTAAGGGGCGGCTAGGTGGCGCAATGGATAAGAGCAACGGCCCTGGAGTCAGGAGTACCTGAGTTCAAATCCGGCCTCAGACACTTAATAATTACCTAGCTGTGTGGCCTTGGGCAAGCCACTTAACCCTATTGCCTTGCAAAAACCTAAAAAATAAAAATAAAAAATAATAAAGTGAGGGCTAGTCATATCATCCCTACAAGTCAGTAAACTCTATTGACTCCCTCATCTCCATAATCAAATTTAAAAACCTGTGTTTGGTATTCAAAGTCCTTCAAAATCTGTCCCCACCTCCACCCTTTCCAGTCTTATTATACCTTAAAACCATTCCTTGTAATTCCAGTCATTCTGGCCTCCTTGCTGTCCTTGAACAAGCCATTCCACAGAACTCCCAAACTGGGTCATTTTCTCTGAAAATTCCCCATGCCTGGAATCTCTCTCCTCATCTCTACCTCTTGGCTTCTCTCTGGCTTCCTTCAAGTCCCAGATAAAATTCTACTTTTTGAGGAAGCATTTCCTGATTCCTCCTTATTCTAGTATCATCCTTCTGTTATTTCCTATTTATCCCATGCGGAGATTTTTGGTATGTAGACTATGGCATGGTTCCCTCATTAGACTGTGACCTTATTGAGAGCCAGAATGTCTTTTGCCTTTTTTTTTATGTCCAGAGTTAACACAGTGCGTAACAGAGAGCAAATACTCAATAAATGTTTGACTGAGTGAATACTGTCAAGACTTCTTTGTTCAACAGATTTTTTTTTTAAAAAAATGGTTTCTAGGGACGGCTAGGGGCACAGTGGATAGTGCACCGGCCCTGGAGTAAGGAGTACCTGAGTTCAAATCCGACCTCAGACACTTAATAATTACCTAGCTGTGTGGCCACTTAACCCCATTTGCCTTGCAAAAAAAACTTTAAAAAAATGTTTTCTGAATTGAATTAGTTCTGTGAGGAACAAAACTAATGCTGTCTTATTTTAGTCCTAAAGAGTTACTATAGAGGCTAATTACAGCAGTGCCACTAGCAGGGGGCCTCCTTGTTTATTATAGTGGCAAACTATTTTTAGTTGTAGTCTTCAATTTCACTTTAACTAAATGCCTTTTGTTCACAATGCAGTAATCATTTATTTTGGAAATCACTTTAAAGTTTCCATAATCACAGCTACAAAATCAGATGGGCTCCTTAGAGGTCACTGAGTTCAACCTCCTCTTTGAGACACTACAAATATCATGCTACATGGTTGAGATTCAAACCCTGGGCACCAGACTTCAAAACCAACATTCTTTTCACTATACCACTAACACAATTTGTTGAGTTTCATACTACAGAATATAGGTATGAAGAATTAAATTTATATGTCATTTCCCTCTACCCACCTACCCCCCAACCTCTGCTCATCCATTTTGATAATTCTTTGGCATGATAACAACAGATTTGGAACATAATTGACAAAGAATAACTTTCCCCGACCTGAAAAAATAGGCGTGATGGTGAAAGGTGCTTGTCCATTATCTTTATCGAACATGTATTGGATCCAATTGGTAGCATTGCAGTCTTTAGCATCTTTCCCACACAGAAGCCCCAGTGCTTTATCATTACTTGAGGGGGCCTCAACATCCCGGCAGGCATTATACATGGCTAGAGAAAAATGGAGAAAAATGATGAAATTAAATATACTTGTTCACCTGTCTCTTATAAAAATGCTCCCTGCTGCCCCACAGAGGTGTTCAAAGATTCCCAGTTCCTAGAATTCTAGACCCCTAGAGAACAGGATGGAAGACAGAGGCTAGCACACAGCACATGGGACCTGTGCTCACTGTAGGCAGCTCACACATACATAACACATCCAAACAGAGCCAGAGTACATCAAAAGAAAGGTAGAAACTAGGTGGGGATGTTTGTGCTTCCTCTTCTCTGAGCATTCCCTGACTCATTTTGTACTTCCAAATAACAAGAAGGAAGTAAAGAAAAGCAGAGCTCGTATGAAGTAAGGGGAAGAAAAATAACCTGAGCAGATTCTGTCTCCTCTTCAGGTGTGTTTCAGGCTTGGAGGTGCAGAGAAAGGACCCTGGCTCAATTTCAACAGAAAGCTTTCCAAGCACCACACACCAGACAGTGTCATATAAATGCCAATTATTATTTCTATACTCCAAAATAACAAGAACTTGCCTTATTTATATTGTTATTTTCTATCAGAAGCATTTAGCTAGGAAACAGTGAATAAAGTTTTAGATCTGAAGAGACATCAGTTTGAATCCTGCCTCAGTTACTCACTAGATGTGTGAACTACTTCCTCTATAAAATGGGGATAAAAATAATACCTACTTCACTGGGTTGTTGTAAGGATCAAATGAGAATGCATGCAAACTCTGAAGCACTAAATATATGCTAGTCATTATTATTATTATGATGATGATGATGATTATCCTACAATAAATAATCCTTTAATTTACAGGACAAAAGTAATACACAATTCAGAAAGTACTTACATAGAGGTCTTCCAGCTCATCAGACACTCTTACTCTACACCACACTGCCTTTTCTATATTAACTTACCATTGGCAAAGTTCTGTCCAATGTAGTACTGTAGTTCTTCGACATTTATTTTAGTCTCATTTGTGACAGGATCAGTATAGTTACTGGTACTTGTAACATTCAGAAACTGACTTTGTCGAGGGCTGCAAGTTAGCTCACAAAACAGGTTCAATAGGTTGTAAAAACAAGATGGACACCTGAAAAAAAAAGCCAAGAGTAAATCATGTTAATGAAATTATATGGTCTAACAGGTGGAATGGAACTATGAAGAGAATGTACTGGATTTTAAATCCCTACTGGTTTTTTAAACAGAGTTTCATGAAAGGTACTCTGTACTTATCAATTGATCTAGAGATGCAGTCTGTCTTAAAACCAGACAGACTTCAAATCCTCTTACTGATAAATGTCCAACAAAAATCATAAAGAGAAAAGAGATTTAATCCAGATTTTTTTTTATCCTATGACCACCTAATGGAACTAATACTTTTGACTTCCCATATCTGACATCACCTAAGCCTCCCTCAAAAGTGTGGCAAGACTTCCAGGGTTTTTCTTTTCTTCTCTTAAGATATCCTTCTTTTTCTTCATAACGTATAAATCTTTCTTCATTAAATCTTTATTAAAGATTTCCATGGAGAGGAAGGGTCAAATTTTACTATTTTTTTTGAAGCTGAGTTTAAGTGAAGTTCCCCCCAACTTAAATAGTAAAATCAACCTTGTTTTACTTCTCTCAATTTATGAGTAATTAGGTTTTTAGGAGATTGCTGTCTTTCCTATTAAAAAATGAAGCTATATTGTTGTTGGGGTGAACATTAAACCCATGCACAGCAGAGAAACATGTGATAGGTCCTTTGGTCTGCTACTATTGCAACCACAGAGGACTGAATGCTTCAATATGATGAGTTAGCAGGAACTACTCCAGTAAAGGTCTGCTTTGCTGGATTCTAGAGTTCACTCCATATTCTTAATGCATTACTTTCCAGGTCTAACACCTACTTCTGTTTATCCTCTTATCTTCCACCACTCTCTTTATTTAGCTTGCTCCCTGATCAGACATCCTATTGTCATCTCATTCATCCATATGAACTGTATCTCTAAAGTACTACTTTGGTTTCTAATCCAGGACCTTTAAAAAAATTTAAACATTTATCCATTGCTTTTGGGGTACAAAACACTATGCCAGGCACTCAGCTATGTACAAAATCTATATAGAATACAACTGCTATGCACAAAAAATGATTTATAGGAGATTGAAGTCCAGTGATGGTTAAAAAGATGGAGAAATGCTTCATGTAGAAACAGGCACTGAGTTGTGCTTTAAAAGAATGCATAGGGGGCAGCTAGGTGGCGTAGTGGATAAAGCACCGGCCTTGGAATTAGGAGTACCTGGGTTCAAATCCGGTCTCAAACACTTAATAATTACCTAGCTGTGTGGCCTTAGGCAAGCCACTTAACCCCGTCTGCCTTGCAAAAACCTTAAAAAAAATACATAGGAACTCAACAAAGAAAGAGGGATAGCTTCCTAACTTCCTAACCAGAGGAGCAATCAGTCAGCAAGCATTTATGAATATATTAAGCATTGTGCTAACTACTGGAAACACAAAGATAAGCAAAAACAGTCCATGCCCAGGAGAGAGGAATACTGTGAATTATAGGATCTATCATGGGATGGGAGATGGCATGTACACACCTTGGCACTCATACATACATACACAAACATGTGCATGTGTATACATGTGTGTATGTATACATATAGGTGTACACATATAACCACAAACACACAGAGGAAGAAATCTAAAGGGAAAGAAAGCAGCTGGGTAGCAAAGAAAGTCTGCTTCAGAAAGTGAGAACTGAGCTAAGACTTGAAAGAAGTCATGAATTCTAAAAGAGCTGAAGAAGGAAAACATGGGAAAGAGCCAGTGCAAATGCACAATCAGGAAACAAAGAATCATCTGTGACAATCAGCAAATAGGTAGTAGAGCTGCCCATAAGGAGTCTTTGTCACAGGCTTCCAAAGGAACTGCTCCAATGGGCTAGCTATATGTGGAAAAGATGATAGGAGAGATGGCTGAATAAGTATGGAGGGGGTGTCTGACAGCACTGATGGGACCAGATCAATGTACAAGAAACATTAGGCCAAAAATAACAGAAAGGGTTAGGCTCCATGTCACTAGGAGGATGACAATGAAGGCTCCCTTATAAGAGAGTGGCAGTAGTGGCAATATAAAGAAAGGAACAGGCATAAACAGTCACAGAGACAGTGGAGACAGGAATCAGATAGCCTACTAGATAAGAGAGAGGAAAAAAAGAATTCAAGGCAACTTAAGAGATTTTATAACATCAGCAAGTGGATAGTGACAGCAATGACAAACAGTAAAGTCAAAAAGAAAAACAGGTCTGAGGTGGGGTAAAGAATACATTCACTGGAAAAATTTAATTTTAAGACAACTTTTTAAGACTTAAGAACCCTGATCAAACCAATGACTAGCCACAATTCCAGAAAACTCATGATGAAATATGTCACACACTTCCAGATAATGGCAATGAGCTAAAAGCGCAATGGCTTTTTTGCGAACGTGGATAACACAGAAATTTCTTGTGCTAGATTTATTTGTTACCCAGAGCTTTGAGTTTTTTCTTTTTCATGAAGGAGGAAAAGGTGGAGGATATAAAATGATTTTCATAAATTGAAAAAAAATAATTTAAAAATATATCCATAATCTTAAAAAATATGCTCAATTTGGGAAATCTTCTGATTTTTAACTGCTCCCCTGTCCCCCACCCCACTATTTCAAGTGGGTCTCTGAAGCAGTTAGGTGATTCACAGATTGGAGACCTGGGCCTGGATTCAGGAAGATCTGAGTTCAAATAAAACTTTAGACACAAGTTGTGTGACTCTGGGCAAGTCACTTAAATTCTGGTTGTTTCAGTTTTTTCATCTGTAAAATAGGGATAATAATAGCATCTCCTAAGGAAAACAACTTTAACATAGTTCCTGACATATAGCAAGCACATAGAAACAACAACAATAATAATGACCAATGTTTATCTACTAGCTACCTTCTTGTGCATACCTCCACACATTACTTGCCTGGTCCCCTCCAGTTCTAGAAGCATGGTTAAATCAACTTGACCAGTATTGTTGGGAGGAATATGTCTGTATATGCCTCCAGGATGTCACTCCTCCTGTAACCCTCCTAATCCCTATTTCTGTTTCGTGAAGCATATCCCATTAGGATCTAAATTTCTTGATGGCAGAGATTGCTTTTTTATTTGTATCATCAATATGTAGCACAGTCTTGATACATAGTAAGCTTAATCAATAAATGCTTTTTCATTCATTCACGGAGTTTGAGCCATCAAAATAAGATTAAGGCAGACAAGAGGGGTCCAACTTAGCCTGTGTTGAGGTGACCTTGAAGGTCACCTATAATCAAAGGGCATGATCTAGAGGAGGATCCAGCAAAGGAGGCAGAAAAGGAAATGATCAGATTGGAGGAGAAAAACTAGGGGGGGGGGGGGTGTGCTGAAAATCCAGAGAATAAAGTATCAAGAAGGAAAAAGTGATCAAGAGTGTTACAGGGGCAGCTAGGTGGCACAGAGCACCAGGCCTGGAGTCAGGAGGATCTGAGTTCAAATCTGATCTCAGACACTTAATTACCTAGCTGTGTGACCTTGGGCAAATTACTTAAGCCCATTGCCTTGCAACCCCCCCCCCAAAAAAAAAAGTATCACAGGCTGCAGAGAGGTCAATGAGAATGAGGACTGAGATTTAGAAGCTAAGAGATCAATGATAACTTTGGAGAGAGTAATTTCAGTGGAATGATTAAGGTCAGAAGTCAGATTGTAAGGGGTTCAGTAAAGAGTGAGAGGAGAGAAAGTGGAAGCACATATTGTAGACAGTCTTTTTGAAGAGTATGGCTACATAATGCAGAAGAGATCTAAGATGATTACAGAGGTCAAAGGAAGTGAGGGGGTTTTTTTGAAGATGGGAGATATGGGCATGCTTGTAGGTAGCAGGAAAAATATAAAGCCAAGTTCTCAACTGATGAACTGGGGGAGAGGAAGGTATGAGGAAGAATGAGATTCGGAAGAGTTGTGGAGAATGGGATAGTTGAGATAACAGAACAATAGGGAAACTGCTTAGCAGCAATTCAAATGAACAAACACTGTGCCATATGATGGAGATTCAGAGACTAAATCAGCCCTGCCCTCAGAGTTTAATCTATAAAGAAATGTGAGTTGATGCCTTTAAAAGCAGATGTTGAAAAGCAAGGCAAGAAGAATGAAAGCAGTCAAGAGAATAGGAATGTACAAGGAAAACTTCTGAAGCAGAGCTAAAGAGATTAGGGTCCACATTGAAGAAAAACTTCTACAGTTAAGGGTATAATATGGATGAAAAGACAGCAAAAGATACTGATAAGGAGAAGTCAAACAGAAAAGAAAAGAACCAGAAGAGAGTAGTATCCTAAAAATCCAGAGAAGTGTATCTAGGAAGAGGCCAGACAACAGTATCAAATGGAACAGGAGTCAAAAAGGAATAGAACAGAAAAAAAGATGAGCATGTTTGGTAGCTTTGGAAAGAGCAGTTTGGTTTGAATAAATCAAAAGTTGAATTACAAAGAACTGAGAAATGAGAAAAATGAAGGCAGCCAAGGAAGGGAGAACAAGGGAGAAATATGAAAACTGGAGTTCAAATCCCAGATTAGATACTTACTCCATTGTGTGACAATTCAATTCTCTCCGACTCTTTCTTCATCTCTACTAACAATAGCACATACCTCTCAAAGTTACTATTGTGAGGATCACACTTGTATGTTTGTGTGTATGTGTACATGTGTACAGCAAACCTTTGTAAATCTTAAAGAACCATAAAGACAAGGCCACAAGGTAACTCAGTGTATAGAACATTGACCCCAGTCACAAGATCCTGAGTTCAAATCTAATCTAAGACACTTAACATTACTGTGTGAGTAGACGTAAATCATTTCACTTCTACTGTCTCACAAAACAAATGAACAAAAAAACCATTTATAAACACTAGCCATGTTGTTGAGATGATGATGATGATAGCTTGAAGGAATCAGAGTTCAGCAAGATAAATTTTATTTCAGAAACATCGAAGAAGTAAATGTATTTTATACTGTAGAAAACTATATTTAGACATAGCAACTAAAGTACACAGTTAGCATAGACATTAGGAACAGAAGGCAAACAAGGTTAAAAAAATGGTGGGGGGAGGGGTAGTGGCTAGGTGGCACAGTGGATAGAGCACCAGCCTTGGAGTTAGGAGTACCTGAGTTCAAATCCGGCCTCAGACACTTAATAATCACCTAGCTGTGTGGCCTTGGGCAAGCCACCTAACCCCATTGCCTTGTAAAAACCTAAAATAAAAAATAGTGGGCTAAGGGGATGGGAGGACATGTAGGAAGTCAGACCTTGCCACTGTATTAGTAGAATTTACGCATTTACTTTTCTTTGTTATAAAAGGAAAGATTCTGGGGTAAGTTAGAGGAAGGTGAAGGGGGCAGGATGACCAGAAAGACAAGAGGGAAGTGATTAGTACTTAATAAAACAAAAAAAAGAAAAGTCAGTAAAATATTTTAAAATTCAGTGAAATATTTTTAAAAAGTGAGTTCATCCTCTTTCTTGTTTTTCTCTCTTTGTTATCAGACTTCCCTGATGGTCTTTCATTTTCAAAGGACTAACCACAAATGACTATACTTTAGGGAAGAAATTATTAATTGCTTCTACTACAATTATACCAATACCAAAGCCACTCTATGAAGAGATCAAGAATCTTCATGTTGTGATAGCTTGCTGGACAGAAGGAATAACTTTAGTGTCCACCTATATTAATGGATATTTCATGATGACTTTATTGTTTAGAACAGAACCCTGAAACCTTACTTACACACTAGGTCAAAGGAACATGTTTCCATCCACACATCAATATCACAGTCCTTAGAATCTTAGAAAAAATTCCAAGACAAAATTGCTTACAATTGTCAAAGTTCAACTTTACTTAAGGATTAGGAACACAGAATAGAGATCCAAACAGAAAAAAGTAGTTGAACACAAGGGGAAATGAGTCATGGTTACAAGGAGAAAATATCTAATGTGGTTGGTAAAGGTTCAAAGGACTACTTGGAAACCATCTCTCTTCCCCTCTAGCAGTTTGAAATCCCTACTAATTTGAAATCCAACAATCCTTAAATTGTCAAGGACAACGTACAGTCAATATTACTCAACAAGCAATGGTAAAATGCCTCTCTTAGCTTTGTGCCCTGTCCTCAAGAAGTTTATGTTTTACTATGACACAGTGGAAAGAATGCTGGGCTAGGTGTCAGAAGACCCAAGTGCAGACAACAAGTCACTTAAATTGCTTCCTAAGTTGGTTTCCTCATCTGCAAAACTTAAAATTAAAAAAATGAGAATACTGCCACCTGTCTTCCAGTACAAATGGAAGGATCAAATGAGGTAATAATTGTAAGATGCTTTGCAAAACTTAAAGCACTATAAATGCTAGCCATTACAAAGATATCCAAAAAGTAAATATAAAATATATTCAAAGGAGATACATTCAGAGAGGGGGTTCTAAAAACTGGTGGAGTTCAGAAAAAAAGACTTGTAGAGGAGCTTTGAAGAGAGATGGGGATTCTTTTTTTTTTAAAGAGTTTCTTTTTGAGTTTTACAATTTATCCCCCATTCTTGCTTCCCTTGCCCCCCCCACAGCAAGGCATTCTGTTAGTGTCTACATTGGTTCCATGTTATACATTGATCTCAGTTGAATGTGATGACAGAGAAATCATATCTTAAGAAAGAAAAATAAGGTATGAGATAGTAAAATTACATAATATAATGATTTTTTTCCCCTAATTTTACGGTAATAGTCTTTGGTCTTTGTTCAAAGTCCTTAATTCTTTCTCTAGATACGGATGGTATTCTCCATTGCGGATAGCTCAAAATTGTTCCTGCTTGATACACTGAAAGAATGAGCAATTCCATCAGGGTTAATCATCACCCCCATGTTGCTGTCAAGGTGTACAATGTTCTTCTGGTTCTGCTCATCTCCCTCAGCATCAATTCATGCAAATCTTTCCAGGCTTCCCTGAATTCCCATCCCTCCTGGTTTCTAATAGAAAAATAGTGTTCCATGACATACATATACCACAGTTTGTTAAGCCATCCCCCAATTGACGGACATTCACTTAATTTCCAATTTTTTGCTACCACAAACAGGGCTGCTATAAATATTTTTGTACAAGGGATGCTTTTACTCTTTTTCATGATCTCTCCAGGGTATAGACCCAGTAGTGGTATTGCTGGGTCTAAGGGCATGGACATTTTTGTTGTCCTTTGGGCATAATCCCAAATTGCTCTCCAGAAAGGTAGGATGAGTTCACAGCTCCACCAACAATGTATTAGTGTCCTAGATTTCCAGCATCCCTTCCAACATTGATCATTGTCCTTTCTGGTGATATTGGCCAGTCTGAGATATGTAAGGTGGTATCTCAGAGATGCTTTAATTTGCTTTTCTCTAATAAGTGATGGTTTGGAGCAATTTTTCATATGACTATGGACTGCTTTGATTTCCTCAGCTGTAAATTCCCTTTGCATATCCTTTGACCACTTGTCAATTGGGAATGTCTTGTTTTTTTGAAAATTTGACTTGGTTCTCTGTAAATTTTATAAATGAGTCCTTTGTCAGAAACACTAATTGTAAAAATTGTTTCCCAATTTACTACATTTCTTTTGATCTTGGTTACAGTGGTTTTGTCTATGCAAAAAACTTTTTAATTTAATGTACTCAAAATTACCTAGTTTGTTTTGAATGATGTTCTCTATCTCTTCCTTGGTCATAAACTGTTTCCCTTTCCATAGATCTGACAGGAAAACTACTCCTTGAGGGATATGGGGATTCTAAGAAGATGAGGTGAGGAAAGAGAGCTGGGGACAACAGTGAGTCATTTTAGCTGATATTCAAGTCACAATGCCTTGAAAGGCAGGCTGTAGTCAGATTGCAATTCTCAAGGTGAACAGTTTATGATTTGTCTCAAAGGCAATAGGAAGTCACAGAAAATTCTTGAGCAGGAAAGTGACACTTGGGTGTGAACTTATTAAAATTGGCAGTCATATGGAAGATGGATTGGAAAGGCAAATGACTAAGAGAAAGGAGACCAAGTGAGAGGTTATTTCAACAATCCACTTAAAATGAAATGAGGGTCTGAACTATAATGGTTATCATCTGACAGTGAAAGAAAGAAAAGGAGCTTGTGGGGTGAAGACTATAAGACCTGGCAACTGATTAGAAATGGGGGAAGAGTAAGAATGAAGAGAACGAATGAAGCAAATCCAGCAAGCTATCACAACATGAAGGTTCTTGATCCCTTCATAGAGTGGCTTTGGTATTGGTATAATTGCAGTAGAAGCAATTAATAATTTCTTCCCTAAATTATAGTTATTTGTGTTTAGTCATTTGAAAATGAAAGACCACCAGGGAAGTCTGGTACTTTGTCAAAGTTCTTAATCATCCTTCTAAGTCTAGTTGTAGAATCATCTCAACCATCAAAGGAACCTGAGAGGTTTATGTAGTCTAATCACTGGGACACGGAAGTGACTGATCCAGGGTCAATCATGTGGCAATTTCCAGAGTCAGTAATTGAATCCAGGTCCTCTGAGGCAATATCTAGTGCTCATTTTGCTCAATTTTCCCTATTACAGATCTCTACAGATCTCTAATATTAAGGGAGTGCCCTTAATCAAATGGGAGATTCTGGAAGTAGGGATGTCTAATAGGTAATAAACAATACAAAACTAGAGCTCAGGGTTGGGATTAAGGCTAGAAAGATTTAGGAGTCATCTGGATAGAAGTGATAACTGGATGGGAGCTGATGAAATAACCAAAGGGAAAAACGTGGAGAAAGTAAAACAAAACAAAACAAAAAAATCTAAAGTAAATTGGAGAATCCCAAATTGAAACTATCTCAAAAAGCCGCAACAATTACTAGTAAATCTTCCTTTTCAATCAGTCATGACAAAAATTATTTTCCTAAATATTCTCTGTAATTTGACACCATTCTCAAGTGGATCCCAATGAGTTTAATGGTTCATAAAAACCTATTATGAAGTTTGTCTTCCCTCTTGCTACGGTTCATCTGCTTACCTGGATAGAAACTGTAGAGGCAACTGCAAATTATTTTTCAGTGTCTGAAGTTGCTGTACGTCACAACAAAGACTGACATTGTCAAAGAAGAAGCCTGGACAGAGTTCCTTTTAGCAGAGACAAACAAACAAAGGCACATAGATCAGTACAGTTAAAGCAAAGGTATCAAATGATGATTTAAAAAAAAGGCTATTTCATAAATGATTCTCCCTAGGGTAAAAAGAGCCACCAAAAAAAAAATGTAAGTTTTATAATACATTTTTAGAAATGAGCAGGAACATGTTCAAAGAGTTTCAGGGAGGGAACCCATTATAAAACAAAGGGCCGTGGAGTCAGCAGATCTGAGTTCAAATATGTGTGAACTTGGGCACTTAATCTTTTTGACTTCAGATTCCCTATCTAAAGAAAATTTTGGTTTCTGCACATGATACAGTCTAGTGCTCTGAATATCCATAACAAGAATGATAACTACCATGATAAAGCATTTCAAAGTCTGCAAAGTATTTTATAAATATTCTTTCTTTATCCTCACAACAGACCTGGAAGATAGGTGTTATTATCATTATCCACATTTTACAGATGAGGAAACTGAAGCAGACAGATATTTAATGATTTGACCAGGGTCACAAAATTTGTAAATATCAGAGTTTGAATTTGAACTCAGGTTTTTCAGACCCCAGGTCCTGGACTCTATCTTCTATATCATCTAGTTTCCTATTTCATAATATAAATATAATACAATTAAATAATAAACTCACCTGCACTAAGTCATATCCATCCTTTGGCAATGGTTTTGGTGGCCCTGAATATTCACAGTTGAATCTCTTACCTTCAGAGGCCTCACCACACTCTCCATACCAAATACAGGACTGTGAAAATACCTAAACAAAAAACCCAAAATTCTGTAACCTAAACAAATACATATGATGTCAAAAAAAAATTTCAATAATAAGAACCCAAAGTCTCTCTACATGTTCTATGAGCTAAAGCAGAGGTTCTTAAACCTAAATTATGTGAACTTTAAAAAAAAATAACTCCAATAACTATATTTCAATATAATTTATTTCCTTTTTAATCCTTTTTATTTAATTTTATGCATTTACAGATATCATTCTTGGAAGAGATCCAAGATATAAAAAGATTTAAGAAGGCCTGAAACTGGCCTGACATCTCCCTCCCTCAAGCTAAGGATTAGAGGGATAGAGACTTTTTAAGGGATAGATACCTTTTAAAAGTAGATCTTCTGGGGTTTTTAAGTCCTTAGACAAACACTAATTGAAGTTTTCAGAGTCAGAATATGGCTTTCCAACAACTAGTAGTAGCACATACAAAATGAAAAGCTATTTGAAGGAAGTGATATTTTTTGACTTTTATATTTAGGGTTTTCTTAAGTACTGATATGGGGAATAAGTACTTTCAGGCATGAAGAGAGAAGATTTGCTAGCAGGAGCAAACTGTTAGAAAGGGGAAGATGGGGACAAGGGATTAATCTTTTATCCACAGGCTCAGCCCATATTGCTACCCAATCCTTCAATCCCTCATCATACAAGAAACTAAAGGATGTTTTAGATATATTTGGGTTAGTTAGAACAAATAAACCAAGAATAGGAAGAATGCAGAGTGTTAGGTCTAGAGACTTAAGAGCAGAGAAGTAAAGATTATGTTAATGTCAGCAGCCTCGTGGGTATTACTGATTCATTCAAGGCAACAAATCTCTTAAAGGTTTCTCAAGAGTCACTCACATTCCTCATGTGACAGTCACAGGGTCATAAAAAATATCAGAAGGAAGAGGGTGTAGTTTGAAATAGTCCAATGAAGTTTCAATTCTAGGTTATAGTAGCAGCATCCTGAAATCAGAATTACTAAAAGTAGCCTCAGTGGCAAGGCTGCCGATGAGGATTAACCACAAATATTCTTCAACCCTGTCACAGAAATGAGAAGACACTAAGTATTCTCTTTTTTTTGTGAGGCAAAGGGGTTAAGTGGCTTGCCCAAGGCCACACAGCTAGGTAATTATTAAGTGTCTGAGACCGGCTTTGAACCCAGGTACTCCTGACTCCAGGGCCGGTGCTTTATCCACTATGCCACCTAGCCGCCTGACACTAAGTATTCTTAAAGCACATCTGACCTTTTTTGAAAGTAACTAAATAAAAACCATAAAAATCTGCTTGAAGCAACTTCAAGGAAATGTACACAATCTACTCTTAATTCTACAGATAGTAAAGCTGAAGGATTATGCTGGATGTAGGGGAAACATCTCACGATCAAGAAGGTATAATATAAATGAATTTATTATAGTATGAAAAATTACATCAGTGATGCACAAAATGACTAATATGGAAATGTTTTAGATGATTGCACACTTATATCTGATTCCTAATCATCTTGGGGGGGGAGAAAGGAGAGATGAAGGGATGAAATTTGGAACTTAAAATTAAAAAAAAAACCACAGTTAAAAATGATTAATTGGAAAGAAGATAAATAAACACAAGTGCATATGTATAACCTATATCAGATTGCTCACTACCATAGGGAAGTGGGAGATAAAGAAGGGTAGTAGAAAAAAGTGGAACTCAAAAGCTTACAAAAAGATGAATGTTGAAAACTATCTATGCATGTAATTGGAATAAAATAAAATAACAAACTAAATAAAGATGAAATTTTATTTGTTACATGAGATGGCATTCTGGGACCACTCCATATATGGGGAAGAAATTTTGGTGATGTATGAAAATGAAAGACATCGACAAAAATTTATTTAAAAAGGTGTTTGTATATAGCTATGTATAGGTGTATATGTGTGTGTGTGTATACACACAATCAAGTATGAATATCTAGGATATATAAAAAATAGATACAAAAGGAAGGCAATAGGGGCTGGGGAAAAATCAAAGAAGGGCAAAGAATGGCACTGAACTCAGTACTCAAGGAGGCTAAAGACAAACTGGACAAAGGCATGGATTATAGGGATGGGAGATGGAGCATCTGCATGAGGAATAACAAGTAGCTGGCAATGGATGGTGTGAAACCTAAAATTATAAGAACCTAGAAAACATAGGATCAAAATAAACATAACAGAAAAATATAAATTAGACATTAAGTTTTATTCTCTGATATCTGCCAAACAAAACCTATAAGTAATGGAGACCATCCTAGAATAATCACCAAGAAACTGGGCAAAAAAGAAACTTTATACCGCTTTAGAAAAGGGAGAAATAATGAAATTCCTTAGGGCTTGTACCATAGGAATCTGCACAATATCTCCAATAGAAATTTAACTACACATATTATCATATCTATAGCTCTTCCTGAATTCTTCTCTTGTCTCTTCTTGGGATGATATTCTCCTCAGATCCTGAGCACTATTCTCTTAGATTAGTAAATTAAAATAGGGAGGTTAATTTCTAACTAGGGAGACAAGGTGATCTGACATTGGCCTAGTATTCCCTAAAGGGAATTAATCTTCTATCACAATTATGAGAAATGGATGAAAAAGTTGTGGTATATGATTATGATGGAATATTATTGTGTTATAAAATATAATAAGTAGGATGTTTTCAGAAAAGCTATTAAAGACTTACATGAATTGATGCAAAGTGAAGCGAGAAGAAGAAATGCAATCTATCACTACAGAAAGAACTGATGGAGTCATTGCAGATTGAAGTATTTTTTATAAACTTTATTTTTGGGAGCAATTTTCTTTCACAATATGACTGATATGGAAATGCATAACTACAAATGTATAATTTATCAAATTGCTTGCCTTCTCAACAAGAGAGGGAGGGGAAAATTTGGAAGTCAAATTTAAAAAAAAAATGCTAAAAATTGTTTTACATTAGGGGCGGCTAGGTGGCGTAGTGGATAAAACACCGGCCCTGGAGTCAGGAGTACCTGGGTTCAAATCCGGTCTCAGACAATTAATAATTACCTAGCTGTGTGGCCTTGGGCAAGTCACTTAACCCCGTTTGCCTTGCAAAAACCTAAAAAAAATTGTTTTACATTAATTGAAAAAATAAAATATTTTAAAAATATAGTTATGAGAAATTATTATTGCTTTCATGGTAGATAGCATGTTGTTGTTCAGTCATTTTTCAGTCATATTCATCTCTTTGTAACCCCATTTCCTAGCAGACATACTAGAGTGCTTTGACGTTTTCTTCTCCAGCTCATTTGAAAGATGAGGAAACAAACAGGGTCACCTGCTAGTGTGTCTGAGGCTGGATTTAAATTCAGGTCTCCCTGACTCCAGACCAGGCATGTTATTCACTGTGCTACTAACACTATAGATTGTGAGAAAGGGAATAATATAAAAGTGGAAATGAATATTTATTAGGAGCTTTAAGGGTTTATATTTGATCTTAGAGGTGATAGCTAGTGAAAACAAATAGGAGAATTAAGCAAGCTGAGTTTCTTCCTTTAGCCTGGAAAACAGCCCTGACAAGCTGTCTTCAAATATCCATGAAGAAGAGAGTCTAGACTTACACTGCAGGGTTCCACAAAGGACAAAAAAAAATGGATAAAAATTATGTAAAGGAAATCAAATTCTGACTTGATGTACAGAACATTCTAAAAATAAGAATGGCCTAAAAATAGAATGAGGCTCCCTCATGAAGTAATAAATTACCTACTGCCTAAGTAAGGCTGAATTCTCTTTCTACTCTAAGTTATCAGGAATTCAAAGTATAACTTTCCTTTTCTGACATTTTAAGTCCAGAGTTTCTATTTCTATGTTCACTCTTCTGCATGTTCCACACACTATTGATGTCCCACTCACCCTCAAATCTAGGAAACACCTGTGGTTTCCTGAAATGATCTAACCCTATGGCTTTTGGCAGTGTATTTTATATATACATATGTATATATGTAATATATATATATAATATATATATATATATATATATATATATATATATATATATATATATGTATACACACACACATTAGACACCATGGAAGCTAAGGAGAGTAAAACCTGGATCTCAGAGCTAGCATTTCAACGAGTTAGACAAACACCCAAGGCAATTATATTTCAGAGGAAGGAGAAATTACTTCTTAATATTTTCTAGATTAAGCTTTTGTAGTTGATGTTTTAATTAAATATATCTATAAGGAGACAGTACTCAGCAGATAAAAAAATTCTTATTTCTGTTGAGAGCCCCACTACTATCCAATCACTCAGATTAACATCCTCTATCTAATCTTCTCTTAATGCCTTCCTTTCATATCCAAACACTTGTCAAATCTTGTGATTCTGCCTCCAGAATACCACTTACATTCACCTCCTCTCAACTCATATATCTGGTTTGTGACATCTCAATCCTGAGTAGGACTTACACATATGAGGTTTCTGAGAAATGGAATAAATGCTAGACTAAGTGAGAACAAGGCCAAGAATGGAAGACTTTAAGTCTTGTTTGAGTGAGAAAGTGTCTCAAATTAGCAAAAGAATTACATTACCTTAGTCTACTACCAAGTCAACAATCCACAGCTTTCACCAATTTTATCTATTTCAGTTAAAAAGAAAGCATCTACTATAAGCTAGGCATCAAGCAGAGTGCTACAGATGCAATGAAGAAAAAAAAAATTCTGCCCTTTAAATGCTTGCAATCCAAAAGGAACAATATAGAAAGGCAATAAATATACAATTTAAGATAGAATGTAGCAGTAAAAAAGCAGCTCAAGCACCATAACAAAAATTGCTTTTAGCTGTTAGAGATGGCAGTTGAATTGAATATGAGTGAAAGAATGTTTCTACAGTGGCATCATTTCATCTCAACCTAGATTTTTAGGAATAGGCTGAGGATACTTGTTCTTTTTTTTTTTAAAGGTTTTTGCAAGGCAGTGGGGTTAAGTGGCTTGCCCAGAGCCACACAGCTAGGTAATTATTAAGTGTCTGAGGCCAGATTTGAACTCAGGTACTCCTGACTCCAGGGCCGGTGCTTCATCCACTGTGCCACCTAGCCACCCTGATACTTGTCCTTCTAAGAAAATCATAACATCAGAGAGATGATGCCATAACAAGCAAGAGAAATGGATTTAGATGGGGGGGGGGGGGGTGATGTGCTAAGAACCAAGCTTACTTTATCCTCCAGAATTATCTGGGTCCAGTGGCCAGATATGAATCAGGATAACTGGAGATGGTCCTGGCTTCAAGGCAATTAGAGTTAAGTGACTTGCCCACAGTCACACAGTAAGCGTTTGAGGCCACATTTGAACTCAGGTCCCCGACTTCAGGGCCAGTGCTCTACCCACTGTACCATCTAGCTGCCCAAAATATACTATCCATACACTGGGATGCACATTATGTTATACATTGCCATTTAAAAGTTTTAAAATCTTTCCAAATTTCCATTCTGATGAGACACATTGGGCTAGAGAAAAAGAGTCACAAAACCCAAAGATGACTCCAGGTTTACCTCTAACCAAGTAATCTTGGAGTCAGCTATTTTAACCTATGCCTCAGTTTCCCTCTCAAAAACTGATTTAATCCATCTCCCTTGTCTTTTGCCCAGGATATAATGGAATTCCACATAGGGGTTGGTCAAAAAAAAAGCCACTAAAATAAACCTTAAATTTATAAACTGTGCAGAGATTGGAACTTTTTAAACTGTTCTATCTTGGTCAATAAATATTTAAGTGTTTTCTATATACAAAGGATTATTATTCTGGACACTGTGAGATAGGAAGATATATAAAGCAAGCCCCCACCCTCAAAGAGCTTACACTCTAATATAGGAGATATAATTTACATAAATAACTTCTTAAGACAACATATCCCAAGTTTTCTAGAGTGGTACAACCAAAGGGTTATTAACAGGTGCTCAGAAGACAAAGATCATCACTTCTGGACTTGGGAGTTCAAAACTAATCTCAGACTCTTATGGTACCTTAGGCAAATCAGTTAATCTGTTTCCTTCAGTTTCCTCATCTGGAAAATAAAGATAATCTTAGTAACTATTTTCCAAGATTCTTGTGATAGATAGCTAGGCAGATACACATAGACACACACACACACACACACACACAAACATTTAAAGAATGTACATAAAGTGCTTTGCAAAATTTAAATTGCCATTGAAATGTCAATTATTACTATGACTGGCAGGTGGATAAGATTCTATGGAGAAATCAAATCATCAATCTGAGTTCTGTCTATCCTGAAGAAGAGAGAGGATTTCAAAAGTGAATCACTCAGGGAAAGGCAGGAAAGATGAACACTCCAAAGATGATGGGGGAGGAAAAAGATGAATGGAACAGAAGAACAAGTAATAAGAACCAGGTTGTACTGATAGAATCTAAGAGCACTGGGGAGATAATGTTGCAAGAATAGACTGGATGATACATGCTGGATATATTCTGAAAGCCCAGCTAAAGGTTTTGTTTCTAAACCTGAATCAGTAGGTAGTGATTTTCTTGAAGGTGACAACCATCCTATTGTTACAAGTAATAAAACAAAAATTCTGACAAATATTCCTAAAATTTAAAAGGGACTAGGCCTCAGAAACAAAGATTATGTTGTTTGGATTACAATGAGAGATTCTTTGTTCTGTGTAATACAACAGTGGCATATCACAAAGACCTATTCAGCCTGTCTCTATCCATCTGCAACTACAAAAAGGTCATTTTCTTTGAATTACTAATATATGATGTTCAGGTTGAAATTTAACTTCTTCCCTTCCTCACCAAAAAGTAAATAAGATATAATCTATCAAAGTATCAACTAAGAAAAAAAAATGCTGACCTATTTCAGGGTTTCCTCATCTCCTACCTTCCCAAGTCAAAAGGTTAACTGGTCTACCTTTCTCCCTTTTACCTACTGAAGGGTTCATCTTTCAACTTTGCTAAATCCAATTTTCCTAAAGAAAGAATCCATGAAACCAATTTAGAACTATGTGCAAAGTTATTAAGCTATAAATACTCTTTATCCTTCAAAACCATTTCCAGTAACCCCAGAGATTAAAGAGGAAAAGCACTTGTGTACAAAAATATTTTTAGCAGCTCTTCTTTTTTGGAAGCAAAGTGATACAGTGCTTGGCCTGGAATTCCTTTATACCTAAGTTCAAACCCTGTCTCAGACACCTCCTAGCTGTGTGATCCTAGACAAATCACTTAAACTATTTGCCTCAGTGTTTTCTCATTGTAAATGAGGATGATAATAGGACTTATCTCCAATGTGAGAATCAATGAGATAATATTTACAAAGTACCTGGCACATAGTAGGAGCTATATAAATGTTAGTCATTACTTTTGTAGTAGTTAAGAACTGAAAATTAATGAAATGCCCATCAATTTGGGGAATGACTGAATTAAGATACAGGAATGTAATGGAATATTTTTGTACCATAAAAAATTATCAAAGAGGTAGTTTTCGTGAATTCTGGGAAGATTTATATAAATTGATAGAATAAAAAGAACCAAGAGAGCAATATATAAAATAACAACATTGCAAAAATAACAACTTTGAGAATTTCTAATCAACTTCAAGAACAACCATGACAAAACATACTATCCAAATTTTGTCAGAAGTACTAGACTCATTGCAGAAGGACACATTTCTTGGTCAATATGGGAATCTCTACGTTACAAAGGTCTTGTTTTTCCTCTCTTCTCCACCTCTGCCAATTATGGGGGAGAGGCACCAATGAAAAGAAATGAAAATTGATATTTGTTACTTGAAAATCTTTTTCATTAAAAAGAAAGGACAAGCTAGGTGGTACAGTAGATACAGCACTAGCTCTGGAGTCAGGAAGACCTGAGTTCAAATCTGGTCTCAGTCATTTAATAATTGCCTAGCTGTCTGACCTTGGGCAAGTCCCTTAACCCCACTGCCTTAAATAAAAATAAAAAAAGAGAAAGGGCTCATGATCACTAAGGAGAACAGGAATTCCTCAATTAAGAATGTTTTCCAAAATGTTATAAAACCATTTTAAGAAAAGGTTCCAGGCACAAATGCACTTGAAGTCTAGGAGGGATCCAATCATTCAGGAGAGCAATCTGGAATTATGCCTTATAGACTAAAAAAACTGTATACCCTTTGACCCAGTCATACCACTACTAGATCTGTATCCCAAAGAGATCAAAGAAAAGCATCTATATGTAAAAAAGTACTTATAGCAGCAAAGAATTGGAAATTGAGAGAATGCCCATCAATAGAGGAAGGGCCAAGCAAGTTGTGGTATATGACTGTGATGGAACACTATTATGTTACAAGAGGGATGGATGATTTCAGAAAAACCTGAGAAGACTTATATGAGCTATTATGAAGTGAAATGAACAGAACTAGAGTATTAATGTACAGAGTAACAGCAATATTATAAGATGATCAGTTGTGAATGATTTTAGCTATTCTGTTCAATACAATGATCCAAGACAATTCTGAGGCACTTCAGACAAAAAAAAAAAAATGTTCTCTACCTCTAGAGAAAGAACTGATGGAGTATGAATGCAAATTGAAGCATAATTGTTTCCTTTCTTAATTTTCCTTGCTTTTTTGGTAACATGGAATATGGAATATTCCATATGGAAATATGGAAAATAATTTCACACGTATAACTGATATCACTTTCCTTGCCTTTACAATGAGTGGAAGGACAAGAGGAAAAAAATCCAGAACTCAATTTCTTTTTTTATGAATGTTAAAAAAATTTTTTAAAAGAAGTGACTCCAGACCTAATGTTATCATTTTGTTTGACTTATCAACTCTTTAAAAAAGGTAAGAGTTGAGCAAGATCTGTCTCTTTCCCTCTCTACCCCATCTTTCAAAGTTAAGGACTGATTTTATTGTTATGAGAATTAACTTGCTATTCCTAAAACAGACATATACCAGTCCTAAATAGAAGTGAGGCTTTGTTTATAAAGATTTTACTGACAATAACTATTGAACCTTAATTAACAAGCCATTCCATAGAACCAAAAGTCACTTCAGCAAAAGCAAAGTCAACAAAAAGAATGTTGTATGGACTATCATTTAGCTGGGCAAAAGACCTTGGGAAAGTTTCATGGCATTTTGCAATAACTACTTTTGATCAGTGACCTCCCTCTCTGAATATTTTAGTGGTAGCTAAGGTTGAAAGCACTGGCACAGGGTTACCCAGAATAGAGACCACCTTTTACAAAAATAATTATAGCAGTAGCACAACTAGTCCTCCCTCCCTCATCTTTACCAGGATATCTGGCCCCTTGGAGACTCTACTGGGAAAAAAAACAAAACCAAAAAAAATGTTATTCAGTTTTCTTGAGTAACAAGTGTGTTAAAAAAAAACTGACTTTTTTTTAAATGACCAAAATGACCAAAATGAAGACAACTCTTTACAGTATCCAACCAGATACAGTAGCAAATACATAAGGATTGATCAACACCTGGATGCCCCCTTTTAGTAGAAATAGAACACTATATAGCATTCTCGAGATAGGGCAAACCACAACTCTCAGAAGCTACACTTACACCTGCTATGAGGAAACTCTCACTTGACTCTCAAGTTTTTCAGCTTTTGAGATATCAACCCCAATCTTGAGGGGGAAACCCTCCCCAAAAACAAGGCAACACAGTGGAGGTACTTAATAAATTTTCTTCTAAGACTTCAACTGTGACCTCATAAATATAATTTTTATTAAAAAGTATGTTTGCTTGACTTCAATTGTCACACTGAACATAATGGCTGGATGATCCTATAACTTGCTCTAGGTAACTTTCAAATTACTGCAAAGGAGGTACAAACCTTCATTGCTAAAAGGGGTTTCCTCACCTGTGAGGTTTCAATACCAGTAAAATTAAAGATCCAAGAGCTGTGGATGAGGTTGGGATAGTCTTCTGGTAGTTATTACAAAGAAACAAGAACAGAGAATCCATACTCACTGGATTTAGGATAATCCCCCATTTTACTAGGTTCAGAGAGGTGCTTAGCACCCACTGTTAGGAAGTTGTGTCTCAAGGGCCACTTCCACCCCCACCCCATTTTCCCTTACCTTAGAAGTATAAGGAAGCTTTTACAGCAAGCCCCTGGTGTAATGCTAAAATCTGACAAATCTGAGTGCAATGTCTCAAGTTCATTGAAGGTTATACTAGAAAGAGCAATGAGCGGCCTGGGAATCAAAAGAATAAGGTTCTGGATCAACTCTCCCATTCATTTACCATACCCAACCCCCCATGTCTTGACAAGTCACTTCTTTTGGGACTTTAATTTTCAGATCTGTAAAATAGGTGAGTAAGACTAGATCAAGGGTTATTAACCTTTTGGGAAGGAGGAGGGTAGGCGTATATGGGCAGATTTCAAGGAGTTGTGAACTTGGGTCAAAAAAAAATCACGATCTTTATTTTCACATTCTAAATTAAATTTAGCCCTTTAGTTATTCAAAAACATTCTGACAAAAGATCCACAGGCTTCACCCGATCGCAAAAGGAGTCTATGACACCCCCCCCCAAAAAAAAATTAAGTGGGAGACGTGTGTTATAAATTTGTCAACCAGTGTCGCACCCAGCTTCCTTATTCCTTCCACGCTGAGTGCGACGGAGAATCAAGTAAAAAAAGAAACAATCTAGGAGTCGCCCAATGCCAAAGTCTGCCAAGGGTCACTTTCTGCCTTTGGCATCGCCTTGGCTCTCCGCCTCCACCTCGCTTCCCCTTTTGGACGACTTTACTCCAAACCGTGGGAGACAATGAGCGGAGACTGCCCTCGCGCCAGGGTGGGCAAGCCTCGGGGCACCTCGGGCACCACCCCGGCTCCCTTCTCCGTGCCGGGCGGAGGGGAGGGGAGGGGATGCGGGCGGGCGCCGGCGCGATGCCCCCGGCAGCTCCCCCGTCACCCCCGGCGCAGTGCGGGGCGCGGGGGGTCCCGGGGGCCGCCCCGCCCGCAGGTGCGGCCCTGCCCTCCCGCCCCGGGGGTGCTCACCTGCACCGGCAGCAGCAGCGCCAGGCCGGCCGCCAGCAGCAGCCCGGGCCGGGGGCGCGGCGTCCTCATGGGGCTGCGGTGTCCGCGGAGGGGGCGCGGGGAGGCGCCAGGCTGCGCCTAAGGGAGCCGCGGGCGGCCGGGGCGGGCTCCGCCGAGTCCGGGGCGCCGGGACGGAGCGCCGGCGCGGACCGCGGGAGCGAGCGCAACGCGCAAGTCCGGAAGGAGGGCAGGGGGAAGAGAGGGCGCCGTGGCTCCGCCCAGGGGGCGGGGCTACGCTGCGGCCCGCCCCGCAGCTGCGCGGTGCGACTCGCGCACGCCCCGCCTCCTCGTCCTCCGCCCAGGGGGCCCCACCCCCGCCGCCACCCCCCGCGAGGGCATCTCTCGGCTCCGGAGCATCCCCTACGCGGAGCTAAAGACGCCCCTCCCCCTCGCTGTCCGCGGGCCCCCGGCGCGCTCCCTCCCTGCCCGCCCCAGCGTCATCCTCGGGGCGGGCTGCGCCGGCTCACCTGCAGCCGGCTTGGCTGCTCCCAACCTGCACCTTGAAGCTCACGCTGTCATAGAAACTTGGGGGCCTCCATCCGCCCCCTCCTCTATTCTGGGGTGACTCGGGGCGGGAATGCTTCTAGCTTCCTCCCTCGTTCCCCCTGCCCATAGCCGGGGGAGGGAGACGGGCCGCTCCGAGCGGACCGAGGGAGTGCACACGGGCTTTTTACTTGTTGACTCCTAGACACTGGGGAGTGGCGCTGTCCGCTGCCCCAGATAGTACCCCGCCGCGACCACGAACAGACCCTAGAGATAAAGGGGCGCCAGGAGAGTGGGGGGAGCCTCTGCTTCTGAAGTCATTTCAATGAATCTTTTTTGCTTTTACTTTCATGACTAGATGCTGTGCTAAGTGCCGGGGATGCAAAAAAGAAGCAAGATCCCTGTCCCCAAGGAGCTTACAGTCTCAAAGGAGGAATGACAGCATGCAAGCACACAGAGGAGAGAGGGAGAGGAGAGAAAGGGGAGAACTTGAAGGAGAGGAGGGGAAGAGGGGAAGGGAGAGGAGAGAAAGAGGGAGGAGGAGAGGGAAAATAGGAGGAAGGGTGAGGAAGAGGAAGGGGAGTGGGAGAGGAGAGAAGGGGGAAAGAAGAGGAGAGGGAGAAAGGAGGGGAGAGGGAAAAGAGAAAGGCAGAGGAGGATTGAGAGGGGAAGGGGGAGAAGGAGAAGATGGGAAGAGGAGAGGATATCCTCTTAAGTTTCTCATCTGTAAAATAAGGAGATTTAAGCAGGTGATCTCTAAAGGGCTGTACTCTGATCCTGGCCACACCCGCAGTTTTATTTACTAATACAGGAACAGGAACCCCACCCTAGGCTGGATACCCAGTCCGGTGGGGACACTCCTAGGGAGCTTGACGCGAGGTGGCCTGACCTGTGATGTGGTTACCTGACGAGCCCGAAGCCAGAGATGACTCGAGTCATTGGTGGAAGGGAGTGAAGGAGGAGGAGTCGTGTGGGCACAGAGTGACTCTTCACCGGAATGACTTTTAGGATTCTGGATGCTTGATATGTAATCGTCCTAGATCCTGTCTGTTTGCACAACTGGCTCTGCCAAAATTCCCCAAGAGCTTGAAAACACGCCATCTTTCGGTAAAAGTTTGCAAGTACCTACAATTAAGCTTGGAAAAAAGAACTGCGAGCATTTTTTCTGGTTTGGGCAAAGAGATTGGAATAAGCCAACGAATCATTTTGTTGGAGAATAATGGCCCTTTAACGTCTTCTAATTCAATCTTTTTTTTTTCACTTTACAATTTTGATTTTTAAAAGAAAACTTGAATTTTAAATAAACACCAAATAACATAGACATCTATATAAAGAATAGAATAGAAAAGTATTGTAAATGAAAGTGTGAATCGCTGTTATGTATAGATAACTTTTAAAAATTATTAAAAATTCAGGCGGCTAAGGTGGCACAGTGCACTGGCCCTGGAGTCAGGAGTACCTGACTTCAAATCTGGCCTCAGACACTTAATAATTACCTAGCTGTGTGGCCTTGGGCAAAGCTAGTTAACTCCCCCACCATTGCCTTGCAAAAACCTAAATACATATATATATATATATATATATGTATATATATATATATATATACATATATATATATATATATATATATATTAAAAATTCAACATGTAACTTCAAAGCTGTTCCACTTTATGCTCCTTTCTGTTCTCTCTAATGAATTTTTAAAAATGCTTCAATGACTTTCTTTTTTCTTTTCTGGTAAACTTTACTTCTCTTCCTATCCCTTCCCCTAACCTCCCCACCATTGGAGAAATAAAAAAGATAAACAAAACTTCTGTAGCAAAAATTCGAATTCAAGCAAATCAAATTCCCATATTGTCCATGTCTATCACCATGTCTATCAGTAACCTGCTCATTTTATAGTTAAGGAAATAGTCCCCAAAAGATAAAATTACTTGGCCAAGGTAAAAAAAAGTTAGCATTTCTTTTCAAAGTAGAGGTTAATTGACTTGTCCAGAGTCACATATCTGATTACTATCTGAATCTGGACTTGAATTCTCCTTTCTGGCTCCAAAACCTGCATTCTATCTCATGTATCATTTACCAGAACCAATATTTGCTTTTGTGTTGCATTGATACCAATGTAAAAACATTCTAACCTTCATTTTGCATCCTTGTGGTGACTGTTCCCCCCCAGATTTCAAGCAAATTATTTTTTTTGCAGCAATCAAAATTATTAGTGATTTGCTTTTTGTAGTTAAGGACATTGAATCAAGGTTGACTTTCCCCAACAATGGAAGGTCAGAGTAGAAGGAGGTCAGGGTTTATGCTATCATAGCATTCACTCTGGGCTTAATCTGCCACTTCCCAACAAACTAGCAGTTTTTAGTCCTCAGAGGGGAATGACAAATTTTCTCCTCAAGGTTCTTGGGGGGTAACTCTGAATGGTTACTTCTAACACTTTCAGTCCGAAATTCTCTTTGTTTCCCATTACCAATCAGCCTGGTTAATCATAACTTAACTTTTAGAAAAGGCTATTTACTAAGAATATATGGCAAGAATAGTTAATACATTCTGTTTTTTCTAACACCACCACACTTGAAAATTGAATCCATTTTCTCTAGGGACCTTGAATCAATGCTTTCTCTCTTTGTATAGGAAATGTCCCTGGGTATGTTCAAGCTTCAAGGAAGATGGTAATGACACTTTTGTTTAAAGGACACTTTTGGCTAAGAAGTACCTCCCAACTACTGACCCTGGAATTCTAATCATCCTGGGTGGAGTCCTCATGAAGTTCTCCTTAGATGCACCTCTCTGTTGGGGTCTAAAGTTGAGTGCCTTTCTCAAATCCATAGCCAACATTTCTCTAGATTACAAGGTGGCACTCTCCTTGAAGTTGCCATCATTCTCAATGAATATTTTTCCTTCTATCTGCAGGTGCTTCCTCTGTCATCAGCCTTTACCATTTCAGTGGCAATTGTTAGTGATTTCAGTCACTGGTGAAAATTCTGCTGGAAGCTCAAGATACCCTAAATGTGCAAGTTCATAGTAACTCTCCTCTTAGAATACTTTTTTTTAACCTAAGATCAATAAAGAAGAAAAAAATGAAAGTGGGATCTCTGATGGCTAGGTGAGACATAAGCCTTCCTTCCACCTCAGCAATTGTTGCCTCACATACTGTCACACATCACTGAAAACAGGCTTCTAAATCTATATATTGAACTGTAGCCAAGGAACAGATATTTGACAATATTTTTTTTAATTTAAGGTAATGGGGTTAAAGTGACTTGCCCAGGGTGACAAAACTAGGCAATTATTAAGTGTCTGAAGCTAGATTTGAACTCAGGTCTTCCTAAGAAAGTGATAGAGAAAATGCTAATAAAGCAAATTAAACTTAAAATGTGTTGGGCATACATTTTATTTATTTCTTTATCCTACTTTCTTTGTTTAGGGAAAGTCATTTATTAAACATTTATTAACACATTACTATATATACACATATGCATATACACATGCATGTATATGTATATGCATATGTACACACATAACCCATCTATCTATATGCTGTGGATTTATGTTTCATACATGCATGTAATGTCCATACATACATACATTTCTATGTATGTATGTATGTATTTGGAAAATCTCAACTTGCTCTAAATACTTGACCTATTTGTTTGGAATTCCTAGCAGTAATCAGAGTCTGACCTAAGCAAAAGTATTCAAGACATGAAAGTTTGTATTCAGGGTTCTTTGCAACAAATATTTCAGCAATTTCCATCCTTCTAGGTCTCAAGCTGTGCATATTAAAGGAGGGGTTCCTACAGGGTTTGTTACCTGAGTTTTCCCTATTCATTGTTCCACTGAGCTGGAACAGAGAAATAGCAAAGTATAGTAGAAATAATAATATGTATTATATGGTACTTTTGTGTCATATGTTATTGCTTTAGAATACAGAGTATCCAAAGAAGTTTAAATGCAGTTTTAAATTTTATGTCTTAAAACTGCATTAAAACTTTTAGTATAACCTAAGCATTTTAAGTTTTGCAAAGCACTTTACTTGTGCCTATCTCATTTGACTCTCATAAAAGTTCTGTGAATTGGTCACTACAGGTATTATAAAAAGCCTTTCTAAAGTGGCAACTGAGTGGTATGGAAGAAGATAGAGGACTGGACATGGGCCTAGACATAAGTTCAAATCCTGCCTGAGATACTTAGCTATTTAGCCTTGTGAAAGTTCCTTAACCTCTCTCAGCTTCAGTTTCCCCTTCAATAATATGGGGATAATCATAGCAGGGTTTTGTGAGGATGAAATGAGATAAAATATAGAAAATACTTTGGAAATCTTAAAAGCTATATAAATTTAGGTTATTTTAAGTTCAGCATCCTGTATATAACAGTATATCTCTTAATTAGAAATTTGAATTTGAATCCCAGCTCTTCATTATAATAACTGTGGCCCTGAGCAATTCTTTTTACTTCTTTTGACTCAATTTTCATACCTACAAAATAAGGAAATTGTATTATATGATGTTTTAAAACAGAAATGAAAAAGTCTTATTTTTGTATGTAAAAAATTATTTCCCCAAAGCATGAAAATACTGTTGGTGTTCAAAAAATGTTTTTAAAATTTTGTATTTATATCTTTTATTTTTACATCATTTCATTTAAAATATCTTTCTTGTCATCCTAGTCAAGAAGTCATCCTATATAATAAAGAACAAAAGAAAGAAGGAAAAAAGAGACAGATTAGCAAAATACGCTCATTAACTGAATCTGTTAGTATATGCAATATTCCACAAAGGGAGAAAGGTCCCCTTTCTCATATCCTCTTTAGGGTCAAGCTAATCAGTCATTTTAACTATACATTCAGATTTGAGTCTTTTGTTATTCTTTTTCACTGACATTTTTGTTCTCATTGTGTAAATTGCTGTTCAGGTTCTGCTTATGTCATTTTTTTTTTTTTTTTAGTTTTTGCAAGGCAATGGGGTTAAGTGGCTTGCCCAAGGCCACACAGCCACACAGGTAATTATTAAGTGTCTGAGGTCGAATTTGAACTCAGGTACTCCTGACTCCAGGGCTAGCACTCTATCCACACCTAGCCGACCCCTGCTTATGTCAGTTTAAATATTAAATATTTCTCTAAATTCTTCATATCCATTGATTTTTCTAGCACAATAACATTCCATTATTTTTGTGCCACAATTTGTTTATCAATTCTCTAATCAATGGATATCTAATTGGTTTCTGTTTTTTTCTACCACAAAAAGAAAATGTTGTATGTATGTGGGACTTTTTTTCTCTCTCTGACCTCCTTGGAGTATAGCCTAGAAGAAGGTTTTCTGGATCAAAGTGTATGGACATTTTAGGCATTTTTTCAACATAATTCCAAATTAATCCAGAAATGGTTAGAACAATTCACAGTTCTACCATCAATGTATTAGAGCAATATCATTCCCAATGCTTAGGTTATTTTTAAGGTCCCTACCAGTTCTAAATCATATGAACTTTCCAGATTTCCCTCTAGTTCCACTCCTCCATCACCATCCTCCCCCTCCTCCTCCTCATCATTATCATCATCATCAGACATTTTCATGATTCAAACCATATGTTTCTGACTACAACCTAGTGAGATATATAGTACCATCCTCCCCCATCATTACAATTTACTTTTCCTCTACTGTTGTTCCCTCAGAATCCTGTAATTTACCAATTGATTTGATAAATATTTATTACTAAATCAATGGATCTTAATAATGAAATATTTTATCATTCCCACGTAACTTATTTGGAATTTAACCTAGCAGAGTGTTAGCATTCCTCAAAAAACAGAAATTTCCCCAGTCCAAAGAAATCCTTGACCTCCAAGAGGATGATGTTAGGATCAAATGACTTGTGTCCCAAATGTCAATGTCAGATGAAGGTATCTTAAAAGTCTTAGTTAAGATTTAAGATTAAACAGCTTATAATATGTTCTGTAAAACTTAAATATCAATTGTTATTTAAAATGATTCTATACAAAGGAAAACCATTGCTTGCTTCTCAGATGTAGAAAAATACAAATATTTATATTCTTCTAAAATAAGACTAATTGCATTTAATTTATATTCCCCTTGTATACTGTCTCATATAAGCAACATGAAACATAAAAATGATCATTTCATTCTCATCCTTTATATGGAGTTCAAGTAAAAGCAGTTCAAGAATATGTCAATACCATGCTATTTTTTGACATGTTCTACAGATTTTTTGCACAAGTGGATAAAATAACTGCTTTTATAATTGGATAAAAGAACATCTTCTTTTGGTTCATTGAAATGACCTTCAGGGTAAATGACATAGTTACCAGGACTATGAGAAGGTGCTTAAATATTTTTTCTACTATTTCACATGATTTTGATTTCTTTTGCTTGGCCTCAATTTTTAAATCTTTTTATTTCAGAAAGTTTGGATAGTATTGTATTTGGAGCTATTTAGTAAAGAATAGACCTTTGATTTTTATGGATAATGGTTATATCTGGGCATATAGTTTGGTCTGTGATGCTTCATTTCTGATAGTTTGTTAAATCTGTAAGGATATTTTGATGTCTGTATTATACCACAAGTATTTGTTATCTATTAGTCCATAGAATCTAGTGAACCTCTCATGTGAAATTTTAGCCTCTGGGTCATTCTTGCTAGGTATTTGGCAGGAACAAAAATTTTACAGCTTTTATGGTTTCTACCAAAACTTGTATAATCTTCATTATCACTGAGTTCCTTAAGTATAAACTGTCTATAATTTCTAGTGTTGATGAATTGCCACCATGATTTCTTCTATTACGATAAACAAATATTCATGACCCAACCAATTATTTAATCCATCTTTGCTGACATAATGTTAGCCAAGTTCAATGATCTGGCACTATGCCATGAGGGACAAATACTCAAGCTTTTGATCTCTCTAGAATAGGCTCTACCTCAAAGTAAATAACTTTATTATATTATATATATGTATATTTTTAATATACAATATATTATATAAATACATTTATTAGTATAAATGTTTATGATAATGATATTTTTTCTTTCTGAAAAGGTATCAGATAGGAATGGTCCTAGAACAAGTGCTACTATTCTTTTCATACTATGAACTTTGTGCATATCATAAAATAACTGCTTTTCTGTAGTTGAATCAACTACTCCATTGATCATTTGAAAAAATTTTAAACTTTTCATGTTTTCTTGGAACATTTTTTTGGTTTTCTTCCCTTTCAATTTCTCCTCTTTTTCTCCATATAAACATAAACACTCAACTTATCTTGGTTCATGTACTATGCATATACTGTCTTTTTTCCCCTTTTATATTCCCAGAGTTTAGTATAATACTTACAAACTTAATTGATTGCTTATTGAATTAAGTGATTACATGAGACAAATATGTATTAAGTAACAATCACATACAAGGCACTATAGTTAGGTACTGGGGGATATAAAAAAAAAAATCTCAATCTCTGTTATCTAGAGTTACTATCTCCTAGTGGTTAAGGTAGGGATGATACATTGTGAGTTAAACTTGGTTGGTTCTTGTCCTTCATTATTGAAGAAGACCAAAATAACATCACTATTTTTAAGACAAATTATAGTGTGCTCGACCAAAGCTGATCAGACCAATACAAGCTTGGAATGCTCTACCACAAGTTGGACATAAATAGTTCATGTGAACATCTGGGGTGGATACTATAAGTTTTTTTGGCAAGGTTTTGTCTGGCATTCCAACAACCTGTCCAGCCCATTGTAATTACACTCTCTGTAGTAACGTTAGAATGCTAGGCAGTTTAGCTCAAGAAAGAACCTCAGTCTCTGGTATCTTCTCCTGCCAGGTGATCTTCAGAATCTTCCCAAGACAATTTAAATGGAACCAATTCAGTTTCCTGACATGGCTGGTAGACTGTCCAGGTTTCACAGGCATATAGCAATGATGTCAACACAACAGCTTGGTAGATTTTCAGTTTCATAGTCAGTCTACTACTTCTTCTCTACCATCATTTCTTTCAGAGCTTCCCAAATACTGAGCTAGCTCTGGCAATGCAAATCTCATTGTCAATGTGTACCTCCTTGGAAAGGACACTGCCAAGGTAAGTGAACTTGTCCACAGTACTCAAACTTTTCCATTTGCTGTAATCAATGATTCCACATATGGATGGTGTAGTGTTGACTGATGGAACACTTGTGTTTTCTTGGTGTTAATTGTTAGATCAAAATTAGCACAAGCAGCAGAGAATTGATATATACTTTGTTGCATTTCAGCTTCAGAGACTACATTGAGTGCACCGTCATCTGCAAACAGATGCACCAACACTCAATCCAGTTTGGTCTTGGCTTCAGTCTTTTCAAGTTAAAGAATTTGCCATCATTGTGGTAGCTGACCTTGAGGTCATATTCATCCTCCTTGAAGGCTTTTTATAACATGACTGAAAACATCATGCTAAAAAGTAAGGGAGCAAGAACACATCTTTGTTTTACTCCCCTGATGACTGAAAAATCTCAAGATCATCATCTCCTATTCAGAACTCCAGGCATGACATTGATATACAATATTGATGAACTTTTCTGGGCAACCAAACTTTGACATAATTTTCCATGACAGTACCAAAGGCCTTAGTCAGATCTACAAATGTTGTACACAGACCTCTGTTTTGTTCCTGGCATTTTTTCCTGTAGTTGTCAGGCAGCAAACACCATATCGACTGTTTCTCTACCCTTTCTGAAGTCACACCAGCTCTCAGGGAGGTGACCATCTTCCAAGTGAAGGATCAGCCAACTGAGAAGGATTCTGGGAAGAATCTTACCAGTAATGACTAAAAGAGAAGTGATTGTCACAGGACAATCTATTTCCTTTACCTTTATAGAAATTGATGATGGAAGCATCCTTGAATTCTAAAGAGATAACCTTTTCATGCCATATAACTTGGAAAATTTCAGTCAGTTTTTGGATGAGCAATGGATTCTCCACCTTGCAGATCTCAACTGGAATAGAATCAGAACCAGGTACTTTGCCAATTGAAAGGAGTCTAATGGACAGGCGGAGCCAAGATGGCAACATGAAGGGATGGAGTCGTAGGAGCTCTCTGATAAAAACTCATAAGCTAAGGACTCTAACTAAACATTCGAGAGACAGAACCCACAAAGGGACCCAGAGAGGCAGTTCTCATACTCAAGGTAAGCTGGAAAAGAGCAGAAAGGCTCTGCTCCCCGGGGTCGGAGGGGTGGCCTGCCAGAGGGGTGGCCCACCAGAGTAAAAGAACTTCAGCCTCCCGGAGGCAGCCCCAGGGCGCTGGGAGCCCCAGCTCACAGCAGCGGGGGAGTCTCCTGAGCTGCACCCCGGGGAGCTTCAGGCACAAAGTGGGGGAACAGTGGGGGACCTCTGCCAGAGTGAACACGTGGAGCCCAGCCCTCAGGGCACACAGCAAGCAGCTTGGTCTTTAGGCAGCCCAGACCCGGAAACAGAAGCAGGCCTAGGTAAGCAGGAGCCCCAGGGCATGAGCCCATTGAGCTGAGGAAGGGGAGTGAAGAGAGACTGCAGAGCTCTGTCCTCTGCCCCTGGAACAGGACTCTGGGGCTCTGACCACATTCAGATCCTGATCCCAGTCTAGGCCCCCCCATAGAACAGCAGGGCCCCCCCACCTCAGCCCCGTGGCAGAGGGAGGTGCTTATGGTCATTCACAGACCAGGAGGGAGGACAGAGCCTCACACACTGAGACCCTTGTGGGAGTGTCCCAAAAGCTCAGGAAGCACCCCAAAAAACAGGCTTAGGCTGGGAAAATAAGCAAGCAAAGAAACAAGAGGAAGACCATTGAGAAATATTTTGCAAATGAGCCCAAGAAGGATCAAAATACTCAGTCTGAAGATGAGGAAGCACAAGCTCCTGCATCTAAAGACTCCAAGCAAAACAGAAATTGGGTTCAGGCTATGACAGAGCTCAAAAAAGTCTTTGAAAATCAAATGAGGGAGTTGGAAGAAAAACTGGGAAAAGAAATGAGAGAGATGCAGGAAAAACATGAAAATGAAGTCAGCAGCTTAGTCAAGGAAATCCAAAAAAATGCTGAAGAAAATAGCATGCTAAAAAACAGCTTAGGTCAAATGGATAAAACAGTTCAAAAAGTTATTGAGGAGAAGAATGCTTTAAAAAGCAAAATTGGCCAGATGGAAAAAGAGATAAGAAAACTCTCTGAGGAGAACAAATCCTTCAGACAAAGAATAGAATTCAGGGAGATTGATGAATTTACCAGAAATCAGGAATCAATACTTCAAAACCAAAAAAAAAAGAAAAATTAGAAGAAAATGTGAAATATCTCATTGAAAAAACAACTGATATGGAAAACAGACTTAGGAAAGATAATTTAAAAATTATTGGAATACCTGAAAGTCATGATCAGGAAAAGAGCCTTGACATCATTTTCAAAAAATTACTACAGGAAAATTGCCCTGATATTCTAGAAGCAGAGGGCAAAATAGAAATGGAGAGAAGCCATCGATCCCCCCGAGAAAGAGATCCCAAAAAACCAACCCCTAGGAATATTATAGCCAAGTTCCAGAACTCTCAAGTCAAAGAGAAAATATTACAAGCAGCCAGAAGGACACAGTTCAAATATCGTGGAGCTGCAGTCAGGATCACACAGGACTTAGCAGCAACTACATTGGAAGCTTGTAGGGCTTGGAATACAATATACCAGAAGGCAAAAGAGCTTAGAATGCAGCCAAGACTGAACTACCCAGCAAGGCTGAATGTCCTCTTCCAGGGAAAACGATGGACTTTCAATGAACCAGGGGAATTTCAAAGGTTCCTTTTGGAATGGCCAGAGCTGAACAGAAGGTTTGATCTTCAGATACAGGATTCAGGTGAAGCATGGAGATTGGAGGAGAGGGAGGAAATATGAGGGACTTAATGAGGATGAACTGCATGTATAGAAAAATGATACTGATAATATTCATATGAACCTTCTCAGTTAATAGAGTAGGTAAAGGGAGCTTTTATAGTTGAAGCACAGGAGAAAGCTGAATTCGAAGATAAAATATGGTGTAAAAATGGAGTCAATAGAAAAAAAAGGGAAATGGAATGGGAGAAAGAAAAAGGAGAGGTGGAATAGTCCCAGATATTTCACATAATAAGATTTTTTTTTATTACAATGAGCTATTGCAATGATATGGAAGGGGGGGGGAGGCAAGGGGGAATGAGGGAACCTTTGCTCTCATCAGAGATGGCTAGGAGAGGAAACAGCAAATATACTCAATGGGGTATAGACATCTGGAGTAAGAAGGAGAGGGGAGCAGGGGGAAAGGGTGGGGATGTGAATAAAGGAGGAGAGGAAGGACCATGGGGAGAGAGTGGTCAAATATAACACATTTTCTTTTTTACTTGCAAGGGGCTGGGATTGGAAGGCCTGCCCAGGACCATGGGGCCAGGTGGATGCTGGGCCTAAGGGGTAGTATGGGGGGCTCGGGACCTCTTGGCCCCAGGGCCAGGCATCTGTCTGCTGCGCCACTCAGTGACCCTACAGCAGAGTCAGAGTGAAAGGAGAGAGAAAATATAGTACATGGTAGTGGAGAAATAAGAAAGGAGGGAGTTGTGATTAATATGGAAGTAACATTTGTGATGGACTTATCATAAAGAATGTGATCCACCCATGACAGAGTTGTTGGTGTTGGAACAAAGACTGAAACACATTTTTTGTTATTCTTATTTGGGGGAGGGTGCAGGGCAAGTGGGGCTGGGTGGCCTGCCTGGGGCCATATAGCAGGGTGATCTTTGGGTGTCTGGGGCCGGATTCGGACCCAGGTGCTCTTGGCTCAAGGGCCAATGCTCTGTCTGCCACCCAGCCACCCCTACTCTTATTACTATTTTATTTTATTTTGGGTCTTTTTTTTTCTTCTTTTTGGTTTTTGCAGGGCAGTGGGGATTGGGTGGTTTGCATGTCACATGGCTGGGTGATTATTGGGTTTATGAGGCTGGATGTGGGCTCAGATGCTCGTGGCTCCAGGGCTGGTGCTTTGTCCATTGAGCCACCTGGCCATACCTACAATTATTACTATTATTTTTTTTAATTTTAATTTTTTTTCTCTCCCCTTTACTTTTTTCGCCCAAGCAAGTCTATCTATATTCATGGGGGGAGGGGTATTTTGTTTACTTGTAAACAAGAATATTTTATTAATGTAAAAAAACATTTGTACAAAATGAGAATAAAAAATAAATAAAAAAAAAAGAAAGGAGTCTAATGGCATTCAAAACCTCTTCTTCAGTTGCAACTTCAGCTAGGGATGATTGACTTCATCTTGAGGTAAATAGTCAATGGCTTCTGCACTGATTAATGGAAGTGTTCAACCCATTTCTCTCTCTCTCTTTTTTTTTTAGGATTTTGCAAGGCAAATGGGATTAAGTGGCTTGCCCAAGGCCACACAGCTAGGTGATTATTAAGTGTCTGAGGCCAGATTTGAACTCAGGTACTCCTGACTCCAGGGCCAGTGCTCTATCCACTGAACCACCTAGCCACCCCTTCTTTTTTTAAATTTTTGCAAGGCAATGGGGTTAAGTGACTTGCCAAAGGTCACACAGCTAGGTAATTGTTAAGTGTCTTAGGCCAGATTTGAACTGAGGTTCTCCTGTCTATGGGGCTGGAGCTGTATCCACTACAACATCTAGCTGCCCCCTGTTCAGCCCATTGCTCTAGGATCAAGTCCCTTATTGTTAATCAATGTGGAGCCATCAGCACTGAGTGGTTGAGATGCACCATATGTCTTTCACCTATTGGTACCTGAAACATGTTCACACTCATAAATAACACAAGATTCAATAGACCTGAAAGATGAACAGCTCTTGTTGAGAGAGAACTCAGCAGGTATGGTATCTAAATAGCAGCACTGAGTGAAACAAGGCTGGAAATGAAGGACAGTTTACTGAAGTCAGAAATGGATTCATGTTTTTCTGGAATGGTCCCAGTGAAAGAAAACACTGTGAAACTGTGTAGGTTTTGCAATCAAAACTAATCTAGTCAGCATTCTTGAATCCCTACCAAAAGGAGTGAATGACAGGCTCATGACATTGAGATTACCACTTCCAGGAAAATGCATCAGTGCCTGTGCTCTCATCATGATGAACCCTGATGAAGTTAAAAAAAAATTATAAAGACCTGGAGGCCCTTATCATCAATGTACTAAAAAAAAAACAAGCTTATAATTCTGGGTGACTTTAATGCTAGAGTAAACTCAGATTACCAGATGTGTCAAGGAGACCTTAGGAGGAATGGAGTTAGAAACAGTAACAGCAATGATCACCTTCTACTGAAGACTTGTGAATCTTATGACCTTCTCATCACAAACACTGTCTTCCGTGTATTTAAACATAATAAAACTTCCTGGATGCACCCTTGTAGCAAACATTGGCATCTATTAGACTATGTGATTGTAAGGAGAAGAGACAGGATGTGAGAGTGACAAAGGCAATGTGTGTTACAGAGTACTGGACTGATCATAGACTCATCCTCTCTAAGCTAAATATTCATATTCAATCAAAGCAGCAGCTTCCAGGCAAAATGAATGCCAGAAGACTTAATGTGAAGAGATTAGAATCTCTCTCTGAGCTGGAACAGTTTGTTGCTAACTTGGAAGGAAAACTGAGACAGCACACAGTTGGCAACAGTATAGCAGAAAAGGAGTGGACAACTTTCAGAGATCCGGTGTACTACACTGAATTTGCTCATCTGGGCCAGAATACTAACAAATACCAAGACTAATGAAAATGATGGGGAAATACAGATGCTGCTAAATGGAAAAACGACAACTCCACAGGATTTACCAGCAGGATAGTTCATCTATCTATTCTAAGAAGGCAGCATTATTTCCATTAAAAGTAAAGTCTAAGTGAAGCTTAGAGAAATGCAGGATTTTTGGCTCAGTAGGAAGGCAGATGAAATTCAATTTTTTGCAGACAGTAACAAACAAAAATGATTTTATGAAACCTTGAAAGCTATTTATGGGCCAAAGACATATGATGCATCTCTCAACTACTTAGTTAAATTTATAAACTTCCCAGATTGTAAATTGCATAAGGGAAGGTACCATAGTATCATAGATTTAGAGCAAGATAAGACCCTGATGAAATTGGACACCCAGGGGCAGCTAGGTGGCACAGTGGATAAAGCACTGGCCCTAGAGTCAGGGGTACCTGGGTTCAAATCCGGTCTCAGACACTTAATAATTACCTAGCTGTGTGGCCTTGGGCAAGCCACTCAACCCGGTTTGCCTTGCAAAAAACTAAAAAAAGAAAAAAAAAAGAAATTGGACACCCAGGGATCCTTTCCATTTCTATATTAAATTTATACTATAATCAAAAGATGTTACTAAAGATGTTTTTATTTTATTTTTATTTAAAAATTTATCTTATGTGTTATTTTTATTTAAAAAAATTTTTTTTTATAAAAGAGAATAGTTGCAATAAAGTATTAGGGACCAGGAGATAGACTGAAATGTCTAAGTAATAATGGGTGGGAAGATACAGAGGCATCTGTTTTAAAAACTCTTTAGAAGTGATAGACCTGGGGCAGCTAGGTGGTGCAGTGGATAGAGTACCAGCCCTGGAGTCAGGAGGAACTGAGTTCAAATTTGACTCAGACACTTAATAATTACCTGTGTGTGACCTTGGGCAAGTCATTTAACCCCATTGCCTTGCAAAAACAAAAAACAAACCAAAAAAAAGAAGTGATGGACCATGAAATTAATGAGGAAAAGCAGAAAAGGAAGAGCATCAGATACTCTTTTAATATAGTAAGTATCAGAACTATCCCTATAATTTAAAAGTTTAGATGCAAATGAGTTTCTGGTACAGATTGCCTTCTGAAAGAATTCTGAGTTGAGACATCATCTTGTAAGAAAATAGAACTTTGTAAATTATATATATGTATATGCATATACATATATGTATGCATTACTTAAGAAACATAGATTAACCTAGGTTTTCTACTAAGAATGTTTGGTACAAAATATTGCCTGCTAAAACCTTGCCTTCTGCTCCCAAGTTCTGCCTGCTGGTTGGTCTCCCTTCCTCAAATCTCTTCCCTCTCCATTCCATCCTCCTCTCAGCTGTCAAATTGATCTTCTTAAAGAGCAACTTTGATTATATAATTTACCTATTCAATTCTGAACATCCTAATGTCTTACTCTAGACCTCCCTATCCTTATTATTGTTCTCTCTGGAATCACTGCTCCACAATTAATAAACTTCCTTTTATCTTAAACCTCTTTCTTTCTTCCCATCTTCTGACCCTTGTTGAGATATAGATCCTCCCAATAACAGTACTTGCCTCATTGCCTTTTCTAGTACTGGCTATGTTTTCTCTCTTAACCCTGTGATTCACTAGTAATGGTGGGGGAAATCAGAATACTCCTTGCTTCCCATTGACACTTCCATTCATCCTTTCTGACACCTTCATTAAATAATCTCTCCTCCTTTAAGTTTCATACTATCTAGAGTTTACTACCCAAATTAGATATTGGTGACTATTTTCTACCATCCTTCAAAGCATTTTCCTTTCTTCCTCAATGAAGCCATTGTCTGGCTTACCTTCTTCTTGTCCATCCACTACATCTCTTGCACTCATACAAGAGGATCTCCACATACATTGAAATATTTAAATACCCTAAAATCACGCCTCCAATAATTCATCAACTACTCAATTCTTATGGCCTCTACCTCCACTGTATCGTTACAGGCATGCTCACACTCTTCATCATGCCATCATCCACAAGTGTTCCATTTCCATGTTCTAGTACTCTGGAATTTCTTTGCTTATAATCTTTTATCATTCCATCTTTCCCATTTTCTTATAACCTTTAACACTATTTTTCTTTACTGTACCTTCCATTTTCTCCATCTCTCTGTCTTCTCCCTTTTCAATCTCTATCCATTGGCTAACTAGCTCAACTCTACATTATATGCTTGAATCCTTTGGCCCTGGTACTATTTCCAATTTCTTGCTAAATCCTTGCCAATAATTTATAAAACTAAGGTCCTGGATTACTCTTACTACCATCTAGCTCTACTTCAGCTCACATGTTGCTGAATGGAGTTGGAGGAAATAATAAAGCAGTGGACAACTAGGTCCATTACAAATTTAAATTCTTTAATCTCAACTGGACCCTCACTCTAGAGCAAGGCAATTCTACTCCTCCCTAATCAATTCTCTAAGCAATTCATCACAGTACCAATTCCAATCATTTTTTGTTCCTATTCATGCCTCCCATTACCTCCCCTGATCCTCCTAACTAAGCACTTGGCCTCCTACTTCACCAAAACAAATTTATACTCCCCCTTTACTCCTCTTTCTCTTTATCTTACATCATCCAAACATCTTTCTCCATTATCTTCTTTTTGACTCCAGTTCCTATTGAAGAAGTAGTCTTCTTTACTAAGACCAACTTCTCTATAACCCTGGATCCATTCCCTATCAAATTGCTCATAATATTCTCCCCACTTTCTCTTTTATCTTCAAATTCTTTCTATGGACTTCTTTTCTTTTGCCTACAACTATCTCTATTCTCAAGAAACCCTCATTTGATCTTACCACTCTCACTACCTATTGCTCTATATCTTTCTTCTCTTCCTTCACTAAACTCCATTGAGAAAAGTGCTTGAACCTAACTTTATATGATTAGAGATAGTTGGAACCCAGAATGTAACCTTGACCTTGGTAATTTTCCAGGAATGACAGACTTTCAACTGGGATCTACCAAAGCTTGTATTTTGGGTATACTTGTGTTTTGATTTCAACTAAACTTTATTGATTCTTTATATTTACTGATATTCATCTGAATCTATCTTGCTTTCAAGTTGTCTTTCAGCAGAATTGCTTACCTATATACAAGAGGTACCCTTGTCTAAATTCTATATAAAATAAACCTCCCAGAACCCAGAGGTTCTTTTTTCTAGTTTTTCTCTCATCTACGGAATGACCTGATTAATTTCTATCTAAAATGATTTCAGATTTTGCTCTAAAAATCAACTTTGGTTTTTGATCTGATAAATATATATCCCTTTCCTTCTTACTTTAAAAAATTATTATCCTTGAAATTTTTGATCTTTTGTTCCATGAATTTTATAATGATTTTTTTCTAGGTCCATGCAATGTTTGATACTTTGTAGTAGTCATCATTAAATAAGAAAATTAATTTAATAGCATTGTCATTTTGATTATATTGTTTAACTATGAGCAATTAATGTTTCTATGTTTATATGCCAACCTCTATTTCTTCAAAGAGTACTTTATAGTTAGATTTATATAATTCCTGGGTAAATCTTGATTTAGAAACTTGTACATATTTTAACGTCTGTAGTTATTTTGAATGTAATTTTTTCCTAATTTTTCTTTCTGAATTTTATTGGTTTATTTATAGGAATGCTATTGATTTATGTAGCTTTAGCTTATATTCTGAAACTTTACTAAAGTTAACTATGCCTCTTGGTTTCCTTGACTTCCTTAAGACTTGAATCAAGTCCTTACTTATGTTGAAGGCTTTTCCTGGCATCTCTACTACTAATCCTTTTAAGATTACTTTCTGTCTTCTCCCCGCCCACCAATATATAGGTACATATATATTAGATTTACTTAGTTTTTTAAAATGATCTACCCTGATCAGTTCCTTAAGGACAGGGACTATTTTTTTTTATTTTCTCTGCATTTCCAGTGCTTAAACACAGTGCTCAGCACATAGTAACACATAATAAATGTGTGTTGACTGATTGACAATACCTACTTAGGATTCTAGCTTGATAAAGACTCAGATCATGTGCCATTTTCTTGTATACATCTTGTTTCCCTCATGTGGAATCTAAGTTCCTACTCTTTCTTCAGTCACTTTTGTGCTTGCCATCCACCTTAACTCATGCTCTCATACTAGGAAACTTCAATATACATATTTTTGTTTTCTCAAATACTCTAAATTCCCAGGTCCTCAATCAATTATAGTCAACGATCTCTTCCTTTCCACCTTAGTTAAACATAGGAATAACCATACTTTTGATCTTGTCAGCACCCATAAGTATTCCATTTTCATGTTATGAAACTTCAAAATCATACATCATTGTCACTTTTTCTATGCCTTATGACACCTATTTTTCTTCTCATTGTAACCTACAATCTCTCCATTTCTCAATGCTTTTCCAGACCATCACCCCTACACTGAATCTACTCTCCCCTCTTCTCAATCTTTTACCCTTTGGTGAATCAGATAAACTGTATATTATTCCCTACTCTCAAATCCCTTTTTCTCTTCTCCAGTCATCAATCATGCCTTTTCAAATCAAGACCCTGTATTATTCTGTCTCCTTCAATCCAATTCATATGGTGCTTAATGTGATTGATTCAAGTTCAGATTTTTGTCATTTAATTCAATTAGGTCCTCACTCAGAAGAAAGGCAACCCTTAACTTGTTTGCATCATTTCATCCCATGCTCACCTGAAATGATTGTTCTGCTTACCCTTCTCCATTGAGAAAAGTTTAAGATATTAATGGAAGAAAGGGTACAGCAAATGTCTCTAATAAAGATCTCATTTCTCAAGCATATAGAGAACTGAGTCAAATTTATAAGAATTCAAGTTATTCCCAATTGATAAAAGAGAAAAAGATAAGAACAGGCAATTTTTAGATAAAGAAATCAAAGCTATCTCTAGTCTTGTGGGAAAATGTTCTAAATCACTATTGGTAAGAGAAATGCAAATTAAAACAACTTTGAGATACCATCTCATGCCTATCAGATTGACTAATATGAAAGAAAAGGAAAACCAAAAATGTTGGAGAATATATGGGAAAACTGGGATACTAATGCATTGTTGGTGGAGATGAGAAATGATCCAACCATTTTGGGAGCAATTTGGAACTTTGTCCAAAGGGCAATCAAACTGTGCATACCCTTTGATATAGCAACACCACTACAAGGTCTCTCTCCAAAGAAATTAGAAAAAAATGGAAAAGGACATATATGTACAAAACTATTTATAACAGCTTTTTTGTGGTGGCAAAGAATTAGAAATTGAGAGGATATCTGTTAATTGGGGAATGGATGAACAAACTGTGATATATGATTGTGATGGAATACTATTGTGCTATAAGAAATGATGAGCGGGATAGTTTGAGGAAAAACCTGGAAAGATTTACATGAACTGATACTGAGTGAAGTGAGCAAAACCAGGAGAACATTGTATACAGTAACAGGAGTATTGTATCATGATCAGTTGTAACCGACTTATTTATTTTCAGCAATTCAATGAATCAAGAAAATTCCAAAGAACCCATAATGAAAAATGCTATCCACTTTTAGAGAGTGAACTGAAGGGGTCTGAATGAAGCAAACTTATTTTTACTTTATTTTTCTTGTTTTTCCCATGATCTTTGTTTTCTTTCACAATGTCTAATGTAGAAATGTATTTTACATGATAAGACTGCTTGCCATCTTGGAGAGGGGAGAAAGGGAGAAAAAGTTTGGAATTCAAAAGCTTATTTAAATGAATGTAGAAAATTATCTTTACATGTAATTGAAAAAATAAAATACTGTTTACCTAAAAACTATTAATAGAAAGGAAGAGATCTCTTTATTTTACTCAAGTCTCAGAATGGAATGGATGTACATTTGATTATTCAACTGTTTTTTAATATTTATTTATTCAAACTATCTTTACAACGTTTTTGTATTCAGTACTTCTATAAATGCTACCTGAAATCATCTTGAGATCAAAATTATGTTGAGAGAATGGAGTACAATGCTAATTTGACTATCTCTTCCTCCAAACTAGAAATGCTTGGATATTAGTGTTAAATACAATTGTCTCTTATAGACTTAAACCTAAAAGCACACCACAGTATTAATATTTGTATTTTTAACTTTGATAGAGGTCATTCCCCTACCAAAGTCCATGTTTTCCATATGCACTCTTGATTGTCTTCTCCTGAGACCTTTTTTTCCATAGGCACTATTGATAGTCTTCTCTTGAGAATTTTTCAGCAAAATTTTCCCTATCATCCCCACTCTGGTCTTCAATTTCTCCTTATCTGCTGGTTCCTTCCCTGTTATGTATGAATATGTTCATTATTTAGCCATCCTTAAAAATTCCTCATTTGGTTTGATCCTCTTTACTAGCTGAATTCTTTCTTCTCAATTAAATACCTTGGAAAACTCATCTTCACTGGATACCTTCATCACTTGCCTTACTCTTTTTTTTTTTACTTGCCTTACTCTTGAAGACATTCTGAAATTCAACTTCTTATATCATAATTCAATTGAAACTGCTTTCTCTAGAGATATCAAAGATCTCTTTGCTAGATGACCTTTTCTCTCAACCTCTTCATTCTTGAAGTCTCTGCAGCATTGGACACTATTGATCAGCTACTGCACTGTTGGCAAATCCTTCAGCTTGAAAAGGCTACAAGCCAAGACTAAAGTGGAGGGAGTGTTGGTACATGGTCTTCAGTTTGCAGATAATTGTATACTCAATGTAGCCTCTGAAACAAAGTATTGATTGATTCTCAGTTGCTTATGCTATTGGTCTAACAATCAACACCAAGAAAACATAGGTGCTTCATCAGCCAGCACCACACCATCCATATGTAGAATCATTGATTGCAGCAAATGGGGAAGTTTTGAGTATGGTAGACAAATTCATTTACCATGCATTGTCCTTTCCAAGGAGATACATATTGACAGTGAGGTTGACACTGGCATTGCCAGAACTAGCTCAATATTTGGGAGGTTCCAAATACTGGGAGAGAAGAGGTATTAGACTGACTATCAAACTGAGGGTCTACAGAGCCATTGTGTTGACCTTATTGTTATATGCCCATGAAACCTGGACAGTCTGGACCATGTCAGGAAACTGAATCACTTTCATTTAAATGTCTTAGGAAGATTCTGAAGATCACCTGAAAGAAGATATCAGACAGTGAGGTCCTTTCTTGAGATAAAATGCCTAGCATTCCAACATTACTACAGAATGTGCCATGTCAGGAAACTGGATAGCTTTCATTTAAATTGTCTTAGGAACATCAGTGAGAGTGCTGCACTCTATGAGGAAGGCAGAATTGAAGTAGCTCAAAGGAAATGTGAAGTGTGAACTCCAGGTATTTACTTGGACTATTTGTTCCCAACCTGTGATAGAGAATTCCAAGCTCATACTGGTCTGATCAGCCACAGCTGGACACATTGTAATTTGTCTGAAACATAGTGATGTCATTTTGGTCTTCTTTTATAATGAAGGACAAGAACCAACAGCACATTATGATTTCATTATAATGATATACCATAATTTGTTCATCCATTCCTCAGTTTATGAGAACCCCTCAGATTCTCATTCTTTGCCACCTCAAAAACAGCTATAAATATTTTTTGTAGTTATTCTTAGCATTTGTTTTGCTTAGGACTAATCCCTACTTTTCTAATTTTAGAATTCTTATTTCATTAATAAAAACATTTTAAACATTTTTGTACTCTTGCTTCATCTCTTCTGGGAGTTCTAGATGAATTTGTGCCCAAACTGTATTTTTCTTTAAGGCTTTTGCTCACATATTTTGGAGGCATTCTCTCTTTTGGGGGTTTAGATCTTGAGTATCCCTGTCACCAGAATAACACTTTTTTTAGGTTTTTGCAAGGCAAACAGGATTAAGTGGCTTGCCCAAGGCCACACAGCTAGGTAATTATGAAGTGTCCGAGTCCAGATTTGAATCCAGGTACTCCTGACTCCAGGGCCGATGCTTTATCCACTGCACCACCTAGCCGCCCCTATAGAATAACTCTTAATAATGGGATTCTTCCCCCACTCCTGCCCCTCATTCTTTCAGTTTGCTTCTTGGCTTAATGTTAATGCTGGGCTATACACATTTCTAGAGAGAAGGCCTGGGCTAGTCTTGCTGTTGTTTTGGGGGGATATTGTGATTATCTTATTTTAGGATTTCAGGGACAGCATTCAGATCTGCAAGCTTTCAGTGCTCCCAAAATTATATGATGCTAGGCAAAATCTGATTGCAGCTCCCAAGGCTGTTACAAGTTTCTGACCTGGGATTGTATCTGAGTAATTACAGACTTTTGCTAGACTTAACCTTTGTCAGCTGAAAAGCTCTGCCAGTTTTTGTGATAGAATTAATTACAGGTTTCCTTTTGCTCTGGATTACTTCATTGGTTATTCTTCTGCAAACTTCAAACTGGCCAGAAGTTGGAACTGAGACCCTGCTTTGGTCCCATGATTAGATTCACACCACTGCTATTTGATTCTGAACTTACTCTTCTCTGTCTAGGGCCTGTAGAAACTTTTTTACCTTGGAAAGCCATCCCTAGACAATGCTCCCTTCTGCAGTACATCCTGGACCCTAGTCCCATGACCCAGCTTTGAGTCATAAGCAACAAAACTGTCAGTTGGCATCTGTTCCTGCATGGAATCCCCCCCACTGTGGCTCTGGGGATGTCCTACATGCATTTTGAACTTTCTGAATATAGTGTTCCATTCATGATGTTCTCCTAGCCAGACCTCTTCCCAGTGTCCACAGACCTCCCTATCTGTCTCCTTCTGCTCACTTGATCTGGGAAAATGACTCATTTCTTGAGTTTCCTTATCAAGATTTGGTCTGGTATATTTGATCTGGTGATCTGCTTGGAAGCATTTTTTAAATTTGTCTTTTTTATGACAATATGTCTTTTTATGGGGGAGCACAGGGGGTTTGGCAGCCCTGTTTCCTGCTATTTCACCATCTTTGTTCTCTTTTCATTTATGCTTTCTAATTGTGGAGACAACATGTACATGAATAGGTGCATATAAGATAAATGCAGGGTAGAGGGACTGTAGCTTTGGAGATGAAGGCAGGAATAGCTAGGGGCATCTGGGAAGGCTTCATGTAGAAGATAATATTTGAGCTAAAATTTGAAGGAGTACAGAGATCCCAAAGGCAGAAATGAGGAGAGACAGTGAGTATAAAATAGAAATCACAATTGCTCCTATTGCCATCAGAATAAAATGTTTTAGTAAACTAGAATATTATTCCTTGACCCCTCAGAAGGTTGTGGTGTGAAACACTTTTGAGAACCATTATTCTTGAAGTAGTCTTAAAAATTCACATTTCCAGCAAGAGCCTCACAAGGATCTATTTAAAGTGACTTTGGCCAGTGAAGATTTTAGTGCCAGTATTAAGAATGAGTCAGAAATGAAGCTCCCCATGTAGACTTATGAATATATCATTCACCCTACCACAAAGATTCAAGCCAGTGACTAATTCAGTCATGAGTTGTGGTGATTCCAATCCCACATGTGACACTCCCCATGTAGTAATGACTTGTTTTTGTAGTGGACCAGGTTGCCAAGCAACCTGTGAAATTCTCTTTTCTGGAGGACTTTAATGATGAAAATTCTCAAATGCTTGACATGATTTTACTGTGATCCTGCCTGAAATTAGGAAGGAAAGAGGAAAGCAAATATTAATTTAACCCCTTCAGTGGACCAGTTGTACTAAATACATTACAAATATAATCTTCATTTTATATCATAAACCTATGACAAATTAGATTATTCCCTGAAACCGGAGCTAGGCTTCTCTGGAATTCAGCAATTTCATTGTGGTATCTTTTGTAAGGTGCAGTCTTATCCAGAACTATAGTTCTTTCTCTGCATAGATGTCAGTTTTACTGTTTAAATGGAAATGTAGTTCCAGCATCTCCATTGTTGATGTGGTTTTGGGGTGTGTGGGAGTAACCTAGCCAAATCTATTCTATTTCTTTTTTGAGTATTCTCTGAAGGTCTTAGTGACCCTAAATTAGGACAATTCATTGCAGCAATTGGAGCAAGGGTGCTCTGAGTTCAAGGAGTTTGTTCATGAGGAAGAAACTTGATCAGTTTTTATTAATCTTTTCAAGTCTTTTAATTAGCCTTTTCAAATGAGTGGCTATGTTGTAATCCAGCATCCACATGAGGGAAGGGAAAAAAAAGGAAACACATTTGTAAGAATTGCATGACTAAAATTAATTTATGAAAGGGTATTCTTTACAGCTGCTTGGAAAAAAGGGGGAGGAAAAAAGAGGGAAGGACAAGAAAAAAAGAGGGAGGGGGTTCTCGAAATCTGTGTACAGATTGGGGTGATGTTGTTCCATTATTTTTCAGTTATGCCAAACTCTCTGGGATCCCCTGTGGGGTTTTCTTGGCAGAGATACTGGAGTAATATTCTATTTCCTTCTGTAGTTCATTTTACAGATGAGGAAACTGAGGCAAACAGGGCTAAATGACTTTCAGGATTCCACAGCTAATTGTCTGAGGCCAGATTTGAACTTGATAAGATGAGTCTTAGTGACTCCAGTTCAGTACTCTATCCACTGTACCATCTAGCAGCCTGTACACCTAAATTGGGGTGATATGATAGTATAATAACTCCTGATACAGCTTCACAGGTTTCTCTTTATATATGTGAAAAGTCTCAGTTCTTATTGATGTTAAAGGTACTCTTATCTTTTCAAAGATGCAAAGATGATGAAGGGGAGGTAATGAGATGATATCTGCTACTTCAACTTTTTTTTTTTTTTAGGTTTTTGCAAAGCAATGGGGTTAAGTGCCTTGCCCAAGGCCACACAGCTAGGTAATTATTAAGTGTCTGAGGTTGGATTTGAACTCAGGTACTCCTGACTCCAGGGCTGGTGCTCTATCCACTGTGCCACTGAGCCGCCCCTACTTCAACTTTTACATCTTTGCTTTGGAGTCTCTGAACTCAGTCATAGGTTGAAGATAGTGAGAATATGAGATTTAAATGTTTTTTACTTAGATAAGCTAACAAGTGGAATGTGGAGGGTTTTATCTAGGATGCTAAGTACTATAGAGAAACATGAGACATATCTAAGAAATCGTAATTGTGGAAAGAAGGATAGACTAGCATTCATCCTCAGTTTCCTCATCTGTAAAATAGGGAGGATAATTTTCTTCCTCATTGGGTTATTGTGAAGAGCAAATGAGATAACTTATGAAAAGTGCTTTCTAAATTTAAACACTATTTAAATGCTAGCAATTAATGACAATAACAATAAAATAGCTGAAAAATTCATCTCATTTTAAAAATTACTTTTGTTCTTGGAACTAAAGCACATTTGTTGAGTCCTGGAGTTCATGACCCCCTAAGGGACCTTCTTGTTCTATGAGTTCATCATTCTGTTACTAGAAGGCCCAGGACAGAGTATTTATTGACCTGCTTCAAATTATTTTCTTCAAAAATCCACACACCTTTCTTACTCCTTTGTTACTGTTGAGAGCACCATCTTCTTCGTAATTTTACAACATCAACATCATCCTGATCTCTTCTCCATCATCACCCACTTTCAGGAAATTGCTAAGTCTTTTCAATTTCATTCTATTCATTGTTGAGGGCCAGACCCCGCAAGTGGAACACAGGTGTTTTCTGATGATGAACATCACCAGAGATAAGCATGTATTCTTGTGGTTTGTTTATCCCCCTCCCCTGGATTTGGATGGCATTGTCCACAGCAGGTGTCCCAGGGTTGTCTTTGATCTCTGAACTGCTGAGAGGAGCAGCATCCATCTTAATTGGTCAACTCACAATGTTATTGTTAATGTGTACAATGTTCTCTTGGTTCTGCTCCCCTTTGCTCAGCATCAGTCCATGCCATTCTTTCCATGCTTCTTTGAAGTCCAACCACTCAAGACTTCTTTTTAAAAATTTTTGAATGATAATTTGGTTTATTTATTTTATATTATTACAATAAAGTTGTTGTGAGAGCAAACAAACCCCCTCTACCCCTCCCAAAAGATAGAGAAACCTCAAGGATAGTGAAGAGGAAAAAAAAGTGTACTTCAGTCTGTGTTCAGATTCCAATGACTCTGTCTCTGGAATGAGTTGCCTTCTCTATTATAAGTCCACCAAAGAAGTTGCTTCAATATCTTTTCCCACAATTGCAATTACTAGCTGTATTTCCCTCCACTCTATTCCTCCCACTTTCATTTATTCTATTCTCTCTCTCCTTTCATCCTGTTCCTGTCCAAAAGTGTGTTGCATATAAGTACCCTCTCCCACTGTCTTCCCTCTCTTCTATCACCTACTTCCACCTCCCTCCTCCCCATTCCCCCTTATCCCATCCCTTTCTTCTCATTTTTCTCTAGTGTAAGATAGATTTCTATACCCTATTAATAGTGTATGTTATTTCCTATCTGAGCCATTTCTGATGAGAATGAAAGCTCATTCATTTCCCCCTCACCTCCCCCCACCCCATTCCACCCTATTGCAAATGCTTTTTCTTCTTTCTTTTATGTGAACTATCTTAGCCCCTTCTTCTTCTCCTTTCCCTTCCTCCCAGTAGTTTCCTTTATCACCCACTGACTTAATCTTTATGCCATATTATATTGTTTTATTCAACTCCCTCCTGTGCTTTGTCTATATATGCTCCTTCTAATTGCACTTATAAATGAGAAGGTTCATATGAGTTATCAGTATCTTATTCCCATACAGGAATACAAACAGTTCAATATCATTAAATTCCTCATAATTAGTCCTTCTTGTTCACCCCCTCTATGCTTCACCTGAGTCCTGTACTTGGAGATCAGACTTTCTGTTCAGCTCTGGTCATTTCAATAGGAAAGTTTGAAAGTCCTCTGTTTAATTGAAAGTCCATCTTTTCCCCTGAAAGAGGATGTCCAGTTTTGCTGTGTAGTTGATTCTTGGTTGTAATACAAGCTCTTTTGCCTTCTGGAATATCATATTCCAAGATCTGTGAACCCTTAATGTAGATGCTGCCGAATCCTATATAATCCTGACTATAGAGCCATGATAGTTGAAGTCTTTGTTTCTGGCAACTTTTAGTATTTTCTCTTTGTCTTGGGAGTTTAGAAATTTGACTATAATATTCCCAGGAATATTTCTTTTGGGATCTCTTTCAGGAGATGATTAGTGAATTCCCTCAATTTCTATTTTACCCTCTCCTTCTAGGATCTCAGGGCAATTCTGCTGTATTATTTCTTGAAAGATGTGTTTTTGAGATCAGTTGTTTTTTTTTCCATTAAGATATTTCACATTTTCTTCTAATTTTTGGTTCTTTTAGTATTGTTTTATTGTTGTCGATTTCTCACAGTCATTAGCTTCATTTAGTTCCATTCTACATTTGAAGGAGTTATTTTCTTCAGAGAGCTTTTTTATCTCTCATTTTTTTCCCAGATGGCCAATTCTGCTTTTTAATACATTCTTCTTCTCATTTGCCTTTTGGGCTGCTTTTTCCATTTGACCTAAACTGGTTTCTAACATGTTATTTCCTTCAGTCTTTTTTTTTGTATTTCTTTCACAAAACTGCTGACTTGGTTTTCATGATTTATCTGTATCACTCTCATTTTTTCTTCCAAGTTTTCCTCTACCTCCCTTAATTGTTTTTGAAGTCTTTTTTTGAGCTCTTCTATTGCCTGAGCCTATTTTCTATTTCTCTTGGAGGCTTTGGATATAGAAGCTTCAACTTTGTCATCTTCTGAGTGTGTATTTTGATCCTCCATGGAACCAAAGTAATTTTCTATGGTCAGATTCTTCTTTTTCTATTATTTGCTCACTTCCTCAGCCTATGACTGATTTACCTCACTTCTAAGACTTGGGGGGGGGTTGAGGGACACCCCACAGGGATCTTAATTCCTCCAAGGTCTTATGAGAGGCTCTGACTGCTCTCTTGCCTGTACTTTGGTATGGCCCTCTGCCATGGAGCTGTGAGGAAAGTCCCTGCTTGGCTATGGTGGTATGGGGGCCCAAACTGCAACCTGGATCTGGGTGTGGGCAAATAGCAGAGTCCTGCCCCAGGGAGAGCAGAGAGACCTCTGCAGTCTCCCCAACCCTCTAACTGTCTCTGGGCTGGTAGCTCTGGACATGCTGGGTGTCCCCACCAATTCCTGCTACAGGTTCTCATTGCAGGCCTCCTCTGAGTCTGGCACTCCGCTCTGCACTCATTCTAGTGCAGCCGAGTTCTCTTACCACTCCTTCACTTCAAGCTGTCCCCAGTTATCCTTGGTCCAAGAGGTCTGGAAACAACTCTCTCTGCCATGGACCCAAGAGCTCCCAGGGACCCAGGCATGCCACAGACTGTTCCTGGAATCCCAGAGCTAGTTTGCTCTGACCCAACTGTGCTGCGCTGCAGCTCTTTCCAGCCCCTGGGTCTGGTGAAACAGACCTTTCCTGCAGAACTTCTAAGTTGTCTTGGACTGGGAAATTGTATCACTCAGTCTTTCTGTGGGTTCTGCCCCTCTAAATTTTGGCCAGAGTCATAATTAGCTTTTGGAATTTTGGGGGTAATGAGTTTCCAGGAATTCCTACCTTCATACCATAATCCTGGCTCTGCTCAGATAAGCATGTATTCTTGCTCATTAAATGGATTGGTTGACTCACCAATGAATCCTGACCTAAACATCTGTGGAGCTAAAAGTATGGGAAACTTTCTGATAAGCAAGTCCACAGACTTCAAAGAATAAAAATTGTAAATTTAACCAGGGAAGCTATGCAGCTGGGTTTTATATGACTTGTCATGTCTGAGGTATGTTTTGTTATAAGAGTCTGGATATTTAACAATAAAGTTAAAAGATGGTCTTCATGACATTTGCTTGATTGTGTCACGTCTCTTCAACCCTACTCTCATCAGTGTTCAAACACACAGGATTTATCACTGGCAATAATTCATCTCTCAGGGGTGGCTAGGTGGCCTAGGTGGTCCAGCACCGGCCCTGGAGTCAGGAGGACCTGAGTTCAAATGTGACCTCAGACACTTAATAATTAGCTAGCTGCGTGGCCTTGGGCAAGCCACTTAACCCCATTGCCTTGCAAAAAAAATTAAAAAAAAATTCATCTTTCTCCTCTTCTCTTAACTCATCAGCCACCACCCTTCAGTTGCACTATAGCTTTCTGATTGGTGATCCTATCTCAGATCTTTCTCTTTTCTAATCCATCCTTCATTCAACTTCCAAAATGATATTTCTAAAGTACAGATCTAACTATGTCCTTCCTCTGCTGAAAAATCTGTGGTGGCTCCAAATTACCTCTAGACTAAAATAAACTAAAATAAATAGACCCTCTCTGTTTGGAAAACTCTTTGAGGGCAGGGATTTTAATATATTTGTCTTTGTATCCTTAGTGTCTAGGACAGTGCTTGGTACTTAGAAAAAAATTAATTGATGTTTGATGATTGACTAAAATTCAACTGAAAGACTGCTTCCTCCATGAAGCTTTCATTGAACCCCAGTTAGAAATGACCTTCCTCTTAGATATCACAAAGCACTTTGTTTATTAACTCCCTAATGCACTTATTGTTTAACATTATCATGTACACCCCCCCTTCATCTCCACTCTCTCTCTCTCTCTCTCTCTCATACACACACACACACACACACACACACACACACACACACACACAAACGGGTATTCAATCTTTTCCCTCTTCTGGGTCTTAGAGCTCAACAAAACCCTTCAGTTATTTATTCAAGAATATAATGTCAACCCACATATGAATGGGACCCTAAGGTCCCAAGGCAACCTGATGGATCACAGATTGGTTACATCTGTTAGACAAAGATACTCATTATTATCATCATTGTTTAGCTATTTCAGTAGTGTCTCACTCTGAATCAAGCCCATTTAGGGTTTTCTTGGCAAAAATACTAAGTGGTTTCTTTTTCCAGCTTATTTTAAAGATAAGGAATCTGAGGCAAACAAGGTGAAATGACTTGCTCAGGGTCACACAGTTAATAAGTGTCAGAGGCCACATTTGAACTCTTCCTGACTCTAATTACTGCACTCTATCCAGCAGCTGCTCCCCCCTTCAGTACACAGTAGGTACTTAATAAATATTTTACCAATTTAACTGAATTGCCCTGAAGTCTCTAACATATCCTTACTAGTATCATGGTTTGGCCAAATAAGTAACAACTAAATGATTTCTGTACAAATAAATGTGAATCCTAGTTGGGCATTGACTGGTTTCACACTAATCTAAGAAGAGTGTTTTTCTACATCAGATATTGAGTTTATTTTGCTGGTTTAGGGTAGGTTGTTAAAAGTTATTCTTGAATGATGACTGTTTAGTGACTTGAATCACATTGAATGAATGTGGGATCATTCCTTCTGGATTGCTGACCAAATTAAAAATGAACACAATTCATTAGGACTGTAAGCATTTTCTGCATAAATAAAAAAAGGTAAGAGTGGTTGAATTTTAGTGAGATCAAGACTCTCTTGATTGTTGGCAGCATGGGTTATGAGCATTCTGTATGTGTATCTATTGAATAATATAGAATGGGGGCTCCTCATGGTGATACATGGATACCCTGGGAATCATTTGTGGAAGGAGAGGGAATCACAATGGCTACATTTTCCAGATTCTTGGGGAACTATATTGTTTATAACACTTCTGTCTGACTAAAAGGAAGTTCTAGCAAAGCACCAGTTTATTTCACAATGGAGAGCTGCTGAAAAGGCCAAACATAATTAAAAGACAATCATCAGTTCCTGTTTCTCATGCCTTGGGGGGGGGGGGGGGTTGGAGGATAGATGGAGGACCAGTATTTGAGTATTTTACTTAAAAGAGAAGCTGAAACTTAGGGGTGGGAAATGCTTGAATTCAAAACTGCTTAGAAGCAATAGAAAAGTTAACCACAGTAGAAGTCATGAATTAATAGGTACATTCAAGTATAATGATGATGATGGTGTAGAGGAAGTTGACAGTGATAAACAGCACTTATACAAATCTTTAAGGTTTATAAAGCACTTTGCACTTGGTATCTCACTGGATCCTTACAACAATCCTAAGAGGTAGGTGTTATTATTATGTTCATTTTACAGATGAGGAAACTGAGGTTAAGACACTTTTCTAGAGTCACACAATTGGTGCAGTTTCCAAACTCAGTTTTTTCCCCAACTCCAAGCTTAGGGCTTGATCCACTTTGCCACCTAGTTGAATCTTTATGACCTATTAATGGTCTAAAGCAATTTATATATTTAATACCAGGGTTAGATTATCCACACAAATGTATCCTGTTGAAACAAAATTGATTTTTAATTTTTTTTTAAAAAAGTGAATACAAACTGTGTAGTATATTTATTTTAAGTTTAATTGTAACATGAAAAATGGATAACAAGATATATGTTGTTTAACTGTGTCCAGATATTTTATGACCTCATATGGGCCTTTCTTGGCAAAGATACTAGAGTGGTTTGTTGTTTTCTTTTCCAACTCATTTTAAAGATGAAGAAATTGAGGCAAACAGAGCTTAGTGAATTTCCCAGGGTCACAGTTTGTAAGTGTCTGAGCCATATTTGAATTCAGGTATTCTTGACTCCAGGCCCAGCGCTCTATCCACTATGTCACCTAATTGCTTGCCTGTCTACATAATCTGACTGTTTATATATCCATCCATCCATTTATCCATCCATCTATCTATCTATCTATCTATCTATCTATCTATCTATCTATCTATCTATCCATCTGTCTGTTTCTCTGTCAGTCTATCTCTATCTGTGTGCAGGAGTTATTGTTATGAGTTCTCAGTATAAAAAAGCTAACTCAATTTTTACATAAATCAACACCTAAAATATGAATTCACTATCTGTTTTTGAATGAACAATAGTCTTCAACCTTTAAGAACATGCTTTGGTGAGGTTATTCATGTGGGCATCTTGCCTGATACAGCCCAATATCAAATAGTAATCCCTTTAAACTGAATATAATGCCATTTCAAACTTCAATTAAGAAAGATTCCAGGTAAATGATATTTGAAGTTACTATGTTCTCTTTTAAGTCTGTTCTAGATTTTTATCTATTTGATCAATTATACGCACCAAGGACGGAAAATCTGAATAAATATAGTTAGGTTTGTGATTCTTCTTTCTTTTATCTGTTGGCCTTTCCTATTCAGAATTCTCTAGTGATGCTATTTTGGTCTCTGTAAGACATTAGGATCATAGAATTTTAAGGTGAAAGAAATCTAGAAATAATTTAATACAACCCTGCCATGTTATAGCTGAGAAACTGAGCCCCAGAAAGGTGATGTAATTTTCTCAGAGTATCACAGCTGGTCAGTGACAGATAAAAGACCGGAAACCTGGATCTCACTACTTCCAGGGCAATAATTCTTTGACACATTCATGTTGCTTCTCCCTCAAAGTTCTGCTGCAAAATTGGAGCTAGTAAGCTTGTTGTTAATACTAATCAATACAAATTTTACAGGTCAGTGTCTAACTTAAAAAATTGAAATGTATCAATTAATTACCAGGCAGCTAGGTGGCATGGTACATAAAGTACCAGACATTGAGTCAGGAAGATTCATCTTCCTGAATTCAATCAAATATGGCTTCAGATACTAGCTGTGTGACCTGGGCAAGTTACTTAACTCTGCTTGTTTCTGTTAACATTTCTGTTAACATTTCTATAAAATGAACTGGAGAAGAAAGTGGCAAACCAGTCCAGTATCTCTTCCAAGAAATCCCCAAATGGGTCACAGAGTCTGATCAGCCTGAAAAACATCTGAACATATACTTAATTACTTAGGGGTTATACAGCAACTAGATAAATTGCCATTTCCTTCATACAGATCCATGGCCTTAACATGAAAGATAAAGACATCTTTAAACCACAGAAAGGTTCTCAATATTTCCTATGTCCAAGTGATGGGAAAATATGGTTTGTGTGTGTGGGTGTGTGAGAAATTAGGCACTAATTCGGAGGCAGTTAGACACCACTGATAAGTAAGTACATTTAATTTAAGCTGTAGTTTCCCCCAAAGGAACAAATTTAATATAAAACAACACAAACCCAATTCTTTTCTTAAAGTCAATCAGCATGTCCCATGCATAAGTAGATGTTTACTAAATAAATAACATTTAGGCATGACTTGCATAACTGTAGTAGTAATAATACATCTTACTTTTAGATTACATCTTCTTCTAGGCCTTTGAAATCTATTGCATAAAGCGAAGTGATATTAGAAGTTCTAGATTCCTCAATAGATAAAGAAAACCCCATTCTGTCTTGGGAAAGATTTTCTAAAGGACAGGACAGAACTCAAATCAAAGCTGAAGGGAACAAGCCAACATTTTGGATTATTTTTGCAAGGAACTCTGAATCAGAATTAAAGTGACTTTTCCATGGGATGATAGATTTAAACTGGAAATGGCTTTAGGAACCTTGGAGTTCATTTAGACCCATCTCTTTCATTTTATAGATGAGGAAAATGAGACCCAGAGGGGTTGTTACCTATCCAAGGGCACAAAAGTAAATAGGGTCAGAAATGGAATTTGAACTCAGTTTCTCTAAATCTAAATCTAGCCTTCTTTTTCACTACTCTTTGCTGACTTCTAAAATATTCATTTTACCTCCTCCTAAATCTTAATCAAAGATATCATTTTAATGTGAGAAATCAGGAGAGGATCAACTCACAAATCACCAAATGTTCTTTAAAGTCAAACACCTCCTCCTTGAGAAGCATATGCAATCTTGATCAGGAGTATGGATACTCTTCAATGCATTTGTGTTTGCCATTCACCTGGTTTCTAATCAATATGGCTGTGATCCTTAAGTCGAAGAAAATATATTGCAATGAAGTTAAAGATATTCCCTAGATGAATATATGCATATATGTTTCTGTTAACAGAGCTATATGTGACACAAAAGGGAAAGTGCAATTAATCAGCTAAATGTCAAACTTAGAGCCCTTTAATGGGGCAGAACTTCATTTGGCCTTGATTAAGGCTGGAAGCCTTGTCCACCTTAGAATTCTTTAACTGAATTACATGAGGAGTTTCTTTCCATTCTGCCAAGGTGCTAAACCACAGTGGAGTCTAGGTAACAGGCCAATGTGTGAACCCTGTTGTGAGGGTGAAGGCGCCTGGAAGCTGCCCCATCTAGGACCTGGAGGGCCGACTCTAAGATTGTCCAGAGAGCAGCAGTGTGGGCATTGTGAACCAATTAAACAAGATACTTTCAAGAACCAAAGTTCAAAACAATTTGCAGAACAAATTTACTTTCTTACTAATGTGGACAGGGTTTAGCCACCAAGATGCAGGAGTTGAATTAGCTCTTCCGGTGTGTTTCCTTACTTCGAAGGAGACGTAAAATGCGTTCATTTTTTGTTAGTTCTGCTGGTAGTTCATTTGCCTGAAAAAAGAAATACAGTGATAAGAAAACTCCAGTGTTGTGGGTCTTGATATGTTTGCCTCCAAAATCTCCCTTCTATTGATCTATAGCATTGTGCCTTCCTAAGTTCAGTCTTGTCCAAATTGAAAACCACTGTGATTCATGCTGCACTATGACCTGTGGTCTACAATTCAATAACACAGATTGATCATATAATGTTATTGGCAGTGTGGTTTTGTGGAAAGCTTCTAGATTAACACTTGAATGACGGGTTTCAGTTGTGGCTGTACCAACTTATTAGTTATTTTACCTCAGACATATCACTAAACATCACCAAATAATAGTTTTCTCTTTATTAACCTCAGAGATCATATGAGCTTATTATGAACAAGCATATTCCATCTAATATTGTAAAATGATAACAACAGGAAAGAAAGCAAAATATTAAGCAGAGTGATGTTCTGGGGTAGTTAGTTTCCCAGATCAATGTTATAAATAGATAATTAATGAAAGGAATTTACAGTGAGATTATGTGAATTTATAGTAGGGACTGATTATGATGTATTGATTACATTCTTGCAAAGTGCATTGGTTGAGGCAGCTTCACAGAGGTATGCTTTTACACAGAAATACTTTGAAAAAATAAAAACTATTATATATTCATAAGGAATCAAATACATGACCTTTATATTAAAGTTTTCTGTGAGTCAAGTCATTGAATCACTAAGCATTTGTTACCTACTATGTACTGGCCACTGTGCTAATCAATGGGAAACTAAAAGGTAATAGTTCCTTTTCTTAATGAACTCACAGTCTAATGAAGAAGATAACATGCAAACAAACTATATGAACAGGATATATTTATGTTTATATGTCTATATATAGAAACATATATTCATACAAATATAAATAGTATATCTGTACAATATACACACAAATATATGGATATAGTACAAGTATTAATGTAGAGCTACATAATACACATGTATAATTTATGTGTATATCATATATATATACTTGCAAATACATGTGTGTATATGTGTATTGTATGTACATTTTTTATTTCTTTTTCTTATTTGGGACTCCTGAAAATTTTGAATAACTAAAAAGTTTATATACTGTTAATATTAACCTCATATGACCAAAATATGTCCCAAAGGATATGAAAATTTACTTAGACCTTTAAACATTCCTTAGATAAGAAGCTAGAGGAAGAATCTCAACTGTCCTTGATTCCTGACTTGTAAATAATCCTTAGTCTGCCTATCTGTGTAGTTTAATCTCCTTGTTCATTAGTTTATCTTTAGTTTTTGTTTTATGGGGTTTGTTTCTTTCCTTAGGGGTTAAGTGAGATTATGATTGTTCAACTTTTATGACATCAAAGCAAGTATGGGATTTTTGGATCTACCATCTTTTTAACTTTTTTGACCTAGGAGGAAAGATTACAATGTATAAAAGAATTATTACTCTGTTATTCTGACATAATCTTGCCTATTGGAAGCCTTGTTAGAACCTCACATTGTTAAGGCTTTTCTGAGGTCAGAAGCTATGTTTTTATATAATAATATTATCACTATCATTTAGACGTTGTGGTAAATCTATATTTGACAGCAGTTACCACATGAACTTAAAAAGAAACTATTCAAAGAAGAGCTCCATAATACACCTTTAACCTGTTCATTAAATTAGATAATTAATGGGGCAGCTAGGTGACCCAGTGGATAACCCGCCCTGGAGTCAGGAGTTCTTGAGTTCAAATCCAGCCTCAGACACTTAATAATTGCCTTGCTGTGTGACCTTGGGCAAGTCACTTAACTCCATTGCCTTAAAGAAATTAAAAATAAATAAATAAAATTAGATAATCAAATAAAGGGTACTTAATGACAATCAGCTTGGGAGAAAAGAATTAACAACTTGTCCTATAGGGGAAGAGTGTAGAGGGGCATAAGTTCCTCCAAATAAGCTATTATTTTTAACTTAGTATTTTTTCCTAAGTTTCTTCAGGAAATACAGGGAGTCATGATACATCTCTCTACTTCATTTCCCTAGTCTCTCTTGGTTTCCCCCATTCTGTGCTTCAAAATCTAAGCCAAACCAGAACCTCAAATCCTCAAACAAATAATGTTCTTAGCAAAAAAATAAATAAATAATTTTTTTCCCAATTCCTCCTGTTTGATTACTTTTCATTTGCTCATTTCTTTGCTGAATTTTCATATTTGTCACAGCTACTAATTGTGAGTAACTCCCCAAGGAACTATCCTGGATCTTTTTCTCCTTTCTTCTATTAGGCAGCCAAAGGAGCTAATAGAATCAGGAAGACCTAAGCTCAACTATCTCAAGCAGATGTCTCAAATTTCCTATCTATGTAACTCTGAGCAAGTCATCTAATCTGTCTGCCTTAGGTTTCCCAGCAGTAAAATGGAGATAATTAATAACACCAATCTCCAAAATTTTTATGAAGAGCAAATGAAATAACACTTGTCATGTTCACTCAATGCCTGGAACTTAGTAGTTACTTAATAAACTTTTATTTCCTTCCTTCCTTCTGTACTTTATCATTTGGTGACTTAACCAGCTACGATGGGTTCAATGATCAACTGTGCAGATCCTTCCCAAATCTGTTTCTCTCCTGAGTTCCAATCTAGGATCACCCATTGTGTGTTGAACCCATAGAAATTAATGTTCTGTAGACCCTTGTCAACTCTTCCCTGAACTACTGCAATACCTCCTATTTGCTAGTTTTGTGACCCTGGGCAGCTAGATGATTCAGTGGGTAGAGTATTAGGTTTGAAACTAGGAAGAATCATCTTTATGAGTTTAAATCTGGCCTTAGATGTACTGCCTAGTATCAAGAATGCATCCCTTGCTTTCCAGATCTTATGCACAACCTGAGCCAACCTTTCTGATTTCCTCTTTAATCAGTAATAGATTGGGAGTGATATACCATAATGAGAAGTAAATTAACTACCTTCCTTTTACTTAAACCTCCTGGGAAATGAAAAGAGAAGAGAGATTTTTCACCTAATTTTCTTCTGAGGTCAATTAGGGATAAGCTCACAAGACAATTTGGAAATTCCATAAAAGTTTGTGCTGAAGGAGTGGGAGGAATCAGCAGATCCCTTCTGTTTGTTTTTTTGCAAGGCAATGGGCTTAAGTAACTTGCCCAAGGTCACACAGGTAATTAATAAGTGTCTGAGGTTGGATTTGAACTCAGGTTCTTCTGACTCAAGAGCTGCTACTCCATCCACTGCCACCTAGCTGCCCCCTGCACAGTCATCCCAATGTCTCTTCTGATCTAATTGAACATAAATGAAAACTTATGTCTTATCAATTTTTATCATTTTTCTATTTCATTTAGTTGTTAGTATGGCAAAAAAATTCTTTTCTTGCTTTTTAAATTAGAAATGTATAGAGCTACCATAAGGGCCCCCCCCCCCCCCAAGGCAGTTCCCTAATTAGTATAAATAGGTTTTAGAAAGGAACCTATCCTGGGAACCTAACTTCCATTTATAACAAAATTTCTTGTAGGGGTGGGGAAATGTATCCTCAATTCAAAACCAGTAACTTAACGAGTTCCTAAGTTGGGAACAACCTAAATGTCCCTCTAATTCTTGATGAAAATTTCCCCAAAAGAATACTAGGCAGTAGAATTTAAAAAAAAATTTCTAGAGCACATCATTAAGCATAGACTTCTTTATCCCAAGGATTCAGAATCCATTCCAAGGTGAAAATTACTCATTGGTGGGTTGTTTTAGCCCAATATGAGTTTCTACTCAGTCACTTCAAGGGTAAAGCCACAGTGAAATGGGTTACCTTGTTTCTCAGGAAAGGATCTGCTCCTGCTTCTAGCAGCAAGGTGACTGCTCTGATATTACCACTGAGCACTGCAGCATGGAGAGCTGTTGTTCCATTCTAGAAAATAAATTTGTGGTGTTAGTAGCAATCATAGAAGGGATGAAATCTTGGCATTGATTATAAACAGAGCTTGAAAAACGAGGTTTTCAAAACACTAATGGCAGTCTTATTTTCCCTATATTTTCCCCTTTACCTTTCATTCTTTCTAATGTCTAGGATCTTCTTTGTTTCATACATGAGATCTGTTTAGCAAATGCTGATGGGTTGACAGCAAAAAAGCAGAAATAGAAAAACAATAAAAGCAGACACAAGAACTGAAAAGCACAGGTGTCTGGAGATATTTAGTTTGGGGTGAAGTAGCCCTTCATACTTTGGTAGCCCCTGAGGAGAGTACAATATAGTTTCTCAAGTAACTGGTATTTATAATGATGATACCAAGTCATTAAGAAGAGGTTTATAATAATTTAGTATGCTTTAAGAAGACAAGGGAAGTGTATGATAATTTAAAAAAATCCAGGCAAAATGTGTTCATCTTTAATGAAATCTTTAATATCCAACTTGCATTCAGATGGACAAAATTTAAACAGCAACAATAAAAATAGCTTGTTGTTGAGTCTTTTCAGTTATGTCTGACTCTCTGTGATCTCATTTGAAGTTTTCCTGGCAAAGATATGGTATGGTTTGCCATTTCCTTTTCTAAATCGTTTTAAGATGAGAACCCTGAGGTAAACAGAATTAAGTGACTAGCCCAGGGTTACACAACTAATAAGCATCTGAGGCTGCATTTGATCTCCTGAAGATGGGTCTTCCTGATTCCAAGCCCAGTGCTTTATCCACTGTGCTACCCTGCTGACCTATAATAATAGCTATCAGCATTTATATGCTCTAATTGTTGCAAGGCACTTTTTGAATATTATTTCATTTGATCCTTATAAAAACCCTGTGAGGTAGGAGCCTCAATGTATAGATGGGGAAATAGAAGAGAGGTTACATGACTTGCCCAGGGTTATACAGGTAAGATTTGTCTGAGGCAGTATTTGAACTAAAGTCTTTCTCACTCCAAGGTCAGTTTTCTAGCCCCACCTGTTTTACTCTTCTATATGCCATTTTAGTTATGAGGATAAACAAGGATAAGGCCTTTTTTTTCCTATAGAAGATGAAAAGTAAGGAGGAGAAAATATTTATAAGGATATATAAATTGTTTTTGGAGAAGATTCATAAGCAACTAGAGCATCAGCAGCATGATTGACTTCTTTTTTAAAAATTTATTAAAATTTTCATCCATTTGTACATGCAAATTTCCAAGTTACAAAATTTCCCTCCACCCTTCCTTCCCACCCCGCTCCCCTCAGTAGGGAACAGTCAGGTTAGTGCTTTACATACATATTTTGTTAAACATATTTATATTGGTAATTTTTGGCATGAGGAATTAGGATTAAAGGAAAGAGATAATTTTTATAAAGTGTTCATCAAATTCAGTAGGGGTGTTTCTTTTTGTGATTGACTTTTTTTTTTTTTGGCAAGGCAATGGGGTTAAGTGGTTTGCCCAAGGCCACATAGCTAGGTAATTATTAAGTGTCTGAGGTGGGATTTGAACTCAGATCCTCCTGACTCCAAGGCCAGTGCTTTATCCACTGTGCCACCTAGCTGCCCCTGTGACTGACTTCTTAATGAAGCCATTTAATTTCTAATCCTTAATAGTTTGGGCTTGTCTTTTGGGGTATTTGAGTGATTATTTTGTCTTTTTCTGGAAAATATGATATTAGAAATTCCTAGTCTACTTCTTCCCCTTATCCCTTCTCTCTCCCCTTCTTTATGATTCTGTTGTCTTTAATGAATCCAGAAGATGATTGTGTGGGCTAGGGAGATTAATTTTTTTTCTTAGCAGTATATAGCTATACCCAAAGCTTTCAAATGTAGATTTCTTCCATTTTAACCTCCTTTCTTTTTTTTTTTTTAGGTTTTTGCAAGGCAAATGGGGTTAAGTGGCTTGCCCAAGGCCACACAGCTAAGTAATTATTAAGTGTCTGAGACCAGATTTGAACCCAGCACTCCTGACTCCAGGGCTGGTGCTTTATCCACTGTGCCACCTAGCCGCCCCCTTTAACCTCCTTTCAAGTGAAGATGATCTAACTTCCTTTTTAGATCTTACCTTTAAAAGGCCAAGGGTGGGAGAGAACTTCAACAGTTCCTCAATGACATCATTGTACCCTTTATTGGCAGCCTTCAATAATGCAGTTGTACCATCCTTAAGGGAGGAAGAGAGGTAGAAAAAGGTCAGTCAACTCATAGCTGAATGATAGGAGAATATAGAATGTTGTAGTAGCACCCTAGCAATCAGAGCATGAATTTTGGTAAACAAGTTGTGTAGGCTAAAATGTTGATCCTAGGTAATTTCCCAATAGAGAGCCATGATTAAGCACATTAAATGTTGTTCAACTCTAATAAAACTATAGAAGTACCAAATAGATTCCTATATAATGCTGTTTGAAGATGGGACCTTGCCTTTGGGAAATTTATGCTTCTCCAGTCTTAGAGTAGAGACATCAGGAGGATAAAGAGGCTCCCAAATGACATTCTTTCCTATTAGTCATTTAGCAATGTTGATTGAATTTTCCGAAATACATTTCTGAGCCTATAGTAACTTTCTCATTAACTACTTAAAAAAATTTTCAAGAAACACAAATTGATAATTAAAATGTAGAAAAAATTTCCAGATTAACCTTAAGATTCTTATTTGCATTTTAACTGGAAAAAATATAAGGATCTACATTTTAGAAAATGACATTTGTTCTGTGTCCTCTTCCAAATCCCTAGATGCATTGATAAAATGTTACTGTCTTTGTCCATATTATAATTATAGTAATTAATTTATCATTCTTTTTTCTGCCAACCTTGTCTGACATTTCTTCATGGAAATCCCTTCAATGAATAATCCCATCAGGTCACTGAAGTTGAGAAAGAAATCAGAATCTCAATGTAAATGATATTGGCCACAAGCCAAGATACTATGGAAGAAGAGACCCCAGAAAACAAAAATATTTTAAAATAATAAAGTAAATTTTATATATAATAATATAAATAAAATAAATATAAAAATAATGTTAAAAAATAATAAAATAAAAAGTTGTTTTACTTGTGGCAATAGTAAGCTTTGCGTGCCCCCTAGGGGCCTGATCTGATAGAGCAATTACCAGATAGTGTCCTGAGTTGGGTAGCTGGGCTCCCAATCACCAACTCGTGATGAGAAAACTCTCTAGTCTTCCTCTCAAAGAGTTCCACAAGTAAAAGTCAGGCAATAAACATTTATTAAACACCTAATATGTACAATGAACTGTGCTAAGCACCAGAATACAAGGAAAGGTAAAAGGCAGCCTCTACGCTTGGGTGAAGCCCAGGTAAAGCGAACTTGAGAAGGGACAGTAGGAGCAGGAGTGGCCTTGCAGGAAGACAGAATTCTAAAAGAAGGGGGTGCATTCTTGATGTGGGGGACCATCAATGAAAAAGCAGGCAGCTCAAAGTCGGGACGACACATTCAAGGACATCTAAGTCGCTCACCTTGCCTGGAATGTGGTATGCATAAAGGAGAATAAGTCTGGAAAGGTAGGAAAGTGACAGCTTGTGGAAAACTTTAAATACCTAACTGAAGGCTTTGTATTTTATGAGAGACATGAGGTAGCTCTGGAGACATTTTTTTTAGGTTTTTGCAAGGCAATGGGGTTAAGTGGCTTGCCCAAGGCTATACAGCTAAGTAATTATTAAGTGTCTGAGGCTGGATTTGAACTCAGGGACTCCTGAGTCCAGGGCTGGTGCTCTATCCACTGTGCCACCTAGCCACCCCTTACTGGAGACTTTTGATCATATCTATGCTTCAGAAAGATTATTGTGGGCTATGCAGAGAGTGGATTGGAGAGAATACAGTCTAGAAGCAGGTAGACCAAAGAGCAGGCTATTGTTTTAGCATGAATAGACAATGAGGGACTAAATCAGGGTGGCAGCTAAAGCAGTGGAGAAAGGGGATGAATGTAAGAGAAATTATGGAGGGGAAATCACATTTGCTAATTTGTTAGATATAGGGGGATGAAAGAGAGGCCTCATATGGACTTTAATGTTTACTTATTTCTACAGTTATCCCATATTACTGATGAGTATTAAATGTGATAATGCCACAAGAATAGGCTTTGAAGGCTGAATGAGGCCCACAGGCTGTGAGATGGACACACCTACATTAGATAAAAAGTGTAAACCAAAGATTACCCATTTCATTGGGCTGCTTAAGAATTCTATCAAGTACTTAAACAGCTTAAACCTGCGTAGCATCCAGATCATCACAAAGGACATAGAAATAAATGTTTCCCTTTTATACATTTACTAAGATATTACCTACTTGTGAAATCAGAGAAGAGAGGTGAGTTTTAGGAATCTGAGGTTTATATAAGTTCCAGGAAATCAGGAAGAATATTTAAAAGATTGGCTCACGATTTGTTAAATAATTCTTGTCTTCTTTAGTTAGGGTATGTCAGATTTGTTGAAAAATTTGCACAATAATAAATTTAATAAATATTATTTACATTTAAAAAAGTATGACTCTCCAATATTCTAAAATTTATTTAATTGATCAAAAAATAACCCATCTTTTTTATGTTGTCGTTTGTACCTGGACTTTTTTTGACTTTATGTACTGAAGTTCAAAAAATTTTTTTAAAATGGTTTGTCTTGTATTTACAGACATTATTTGTGTGACAAGATGATAAGAGTTGGCATTACTTACATTTCTTGCAGCATCCCGGTCTGCCCCCCGAAGCAGCATTACTCTCACTACCTCACTGTGTCCCATTTGAGATGCTATCCATAATGGAGCTGTTCCATCCTTTAGGGGAAAAAATGCCAACATAGTTGTACCAATAGTGTTCTGACTCCTGGCTTCAAGGGACATCAAAGACATTCAAACTTCTGAGGACAGAAAACACTAGCAAGGTACTCTCTGGGAGTAATCCATAAACCATCCAGAAAATTCAGGCCTCAAGTAGTTTAAGAATAAAGAGGCATCTTGACTTGAATTATCCTGATTCTTCAGCTTTCTTTACCAACCTCCTTTTATCTGTTGGCTTTTCCTATTAGAACATAGGCTCCTTTAGGGCAAGGGAATGTGTTTCTGTTTATATTCGTATTTTGTGGGCTTCACATAGCACTTTACATTTAGTAATTGCTTCATAAATGCTTGTTGACTTACCTAGATTTGACTATAGATCTACCCCCAATGCCTTTAATCATGGGATCATAGATCTACAGCAAAAGGATTTCTGAAATCATCTATCAGTTCTATTATAGATAAGCAAATGGAAGCTGATTTTCTCCAGATCACAGTAGTAGCACGAAGAGGAATTTGAACCCAAATCTTCTGATTCTAGAGCCAGGTTTCTTTACATTTGATCATGTAATTTATGTAATCTGTATAATTTGCCTTTGACAGCTCTATTACAGGAGTGTTCTTCACCTCCCTCTCTCCCAACCTTAGGGCATAGGGAGGGGGTTTCCTTTTCCCAAGATAAATCAGACTTGCCCATTTGTGTTATAGTACATGCCTCTTTGTAACTTCTTAAAGTTCTTGTCCAGCAGAGGGTGCCAGGGGCTAGTTTTCATGATAGACGTGGCCTGAGCCAGCTTGGTAAAACTTTTCATCTAATGTAGAGTAATTTGGATAATATGTGAACATTTGTCTTGAATGTATCTCAGTCTGTTCTAGAGGGACAAGGCAGACTCTGGTTGAGGCAGTTTTTCACAGTCCTGAGAAGTCATTGATAGCAGGTAGCAACCTCCTAATGGAAACACTGACTAGTTGAAGGTCAACTATCCTAAGCTGTCATAGTATATAACAGCTTTAGTGGGCTCTTGCCTGGATATACACTTAGAAACACACACACACACACACACACACACACACACACACACACACAAGCACACACAAACTTGCCATTTCAATGGTGTCCAACTCTTTATGACCCCCATTTGGGATTTTCTTGGCAAAGATAAAAAAATTGGTTCAACATTTCCTTTAACTTATATTAGAGATGAGAAAACTGAGGCAAACAGGTTGAAGTGATTTATTCAGGATCAAATAGCTAATAAGTGGCTGAGGTCAGGTTTAAACTCAGGTTCTCCTGGTACTCTATCCACTGTGCCACCTAGTTGCCTTTTAACTAATGAATTCTTAAAATTGTAAGAAACCTGAGCTCCCTCAAGCCTTAGAAACAAGACAGTTCCCCCAATATTAACATAATTAAAAATAACTTCTGTTCATATAGTGCCATATAAATTTATTCACACACACACTATCTCATTTGCCATAGTTGTTGCAAGTAAACAACACAAGGATCCTAGTTAGCAGATGAAGAAACTGAGGTTCAATTTACTCATGGATCTGTCCAACATCACACAACTTGTTACTGGCAGGCTTAGTCTAGGACTCAGGTCTTCCACCTCCTGATCTGGAACTTTGTCTATGACAATAGGCTTCCTCTTATTTAAAAGAAGGGATTCATACATTTTTTTCTTGAAAATACAAAGGTGATACTAATACATTGGAAACCTAGATGGGCATTTTATTAGTGTGGCAGATACCATTAGCTTAACATCTGAAGGAAAGAAATCTTACTCCTTTAGATCCTTCTAGGAAAAGACACAAAGAAAGATGAGTACTTATAGAACTCCAAGCTGTCTCTAAACAACGAAGTCTCTCTCTTTCTCTCTCTCTCTCTCTCTCTCTCTCTCACACACACACACACACACACACACACACACACACACACTCTTTCTTTTTTCCTGTCCTTGTGGAGGAGGGGGTTGTAGTTAGTGCCACTGTGGGATCTTGGAATTCTTAATAACATATATGATAGTCATAAAAATCCTGTGTAATTATTGTCCTGATTTTACACATGATAAAATTAAGACCAAGAAAGGTTAAATGGCTTTCCCAGGTCACACAGCTTGGAAATGTCTAAACTGGATTTGAACTCAGGTCTTTCTGACTCCTGGACTTGAACTCAGGTCTTTCTGACTCCAAGGCTAGTATTCATGCTACCTTAAGTTCTTGTTGAAACAATAGGCTATATATTTTGATTTGCCATTTTAGTGAGAGCTCTGCCATAGCTCTTTCATTGAAGTATTTAGTAAACCCACAGGCAGGCCACATAAAATTGCTCTGTGGCCACATTTTGGTCAGCCCTGGTCTAAATCCCAAGAGAAGTATTTGAAATCAGATAGTTCTAATAGAATTAGATGGAGCAATGAAGTGTCATTTAACTGTTTCAGAAACCCATCAAATTCTTTATTGTTTGTTTAATTAATTCTGGATGAATTTTACTTGGTGCTAGGTATTTTGTTATTTGGAAGGGATAGTATATCACATTAGCTAGCTAAAACATTGGTAGGGATTAGTTAATTTGGTGAACTCCCTACCATTTAGTGTCACATAGTTTTAGGATAGGAACTTAAAGGTACAGGACACAGGACAAGCAATTTTATAAGAGGCAGTAGGTGACAGTAATTTAGGGACTGAAAGAGGCCCCACTGGGAGATGTTGGGCAGATTGAATGGAGTCACTGAGAACTGAGGGAAGAAATCAAAAGAGTCCTGGAAGAATGGGCAAAAATATGTCAAAATCAAACTTAATTTATTTCATAATTTTCCCTAGAACTGGTTTTCCTTCTTAGACTTAAGTTACTGTATGAAATCAAGTTTTTGTTTTTAAGGGCTAAACCTGCAGCAAATAAAAAATATTTCATGATTGCCATTTTTTTTAATGGTTCATTCTCAGTTACTGGGCCTGTTACTTCTCTTTAGAGCCTCATACAGATCCTAAGATTTATTGTCTATCCTTTTCTGTAGACATGTTGCTCTTTGCCTCATAGCTACTGTGCCACCATATATGTCTATTGAAATCCTATCCATTTTTTAAGACCCAGGTCAAATACTACCCACTCCTTGAAACCTATCCTGATCCTCCCAGTCATAAATGGGCTTCCCATCTTTGAACCAAGAAAGATTTCACATTTACTGTTTTTAATTTCTGTCCTGTTAGCTTAGACCCAGTAGATCATCTTGAGAACTTTCTGAATTCTGATTCTACTGTCCAGTGTATTACTTATTTCTTTGTACTTTTTGACAACAGTAAATAAATATGCTATTAGTTTCCAGATTTAAGTCATTGATTAACAAATATTGAATAGAAGAGGGTCAATGATGAAGACTCCCAGTGGGACACTAGACATGTTTTCCAAGGACCAACTATTCTGTATTCTTTCTTTCTTTTTTTTTCCTTTCGGTTTTTGCAAAGCAATGGGGTTAAGTGGTTTGCCCAAGGCCACACAGCTAGGTAATTATTAAGTGTCTGAGGCCAGATTTGAACTCAGGTACTCCTGACTCCAGGGCTGGTGCTCTATCCACTGCGCCACCTAGCCACCCATCTGTATTCTTTCAATAGGATTGTTTAATCTGTTCTGAGTCCAAAAAATTATATTATTATCTAATCTAACTTCATCTTATCCACAAACATAGTATTTTCTTCATCTGTCTAATGAAGGAATATTATCAAAAAAGCAGAGTTTTGTTAACCTACATAATTCAGTTATAATAAATCTCTGCTGGGAATCACCACTGCCCTTTTGTTCAAATACTATACATTTTATAGAAATATAGGATTTAGAGCCAGAAGATCCCTTAGATCATTTTGCCCAGTGGTGTCAAACTCAAATAGAGATCTCTGCAGGTTGCCTTTTGATTTAGAAAACCACAACTTAACATTATCTATATTTTTACTTATTTTGTTAAACATTTCTCAATACATTTCACCCAGCACAGGCCTTAATTTGGGGGTACTGTGGGAAGCTTGCAGCCAGCAGTTTAGATACTTTTTTTTTTTTAGTTTTTGCAAGGCAATGGGGTTAAGTGGCTTGTCCAAGGCCACACAGCTAGGTAATTATTAAGTGTCTAAGAAAGGATTTTAACTCAGGTACTCCTGACTCCAGGCCTGGTGCTCTATCCTCTGCACCACCTAGCAGCTTAGATACTTGATATCTCTGTGTCAAATAAATACTACTAGATCCTTTATTTTACAAATGAAGAACTTAATTACAAAGAAGAACTAATTTAATGAGTTGCTTGAGATCACAGAAATATTAAAGGAGTAAGTAGAAGAGCTGGGATTTAAAGCTGGGTTGACCTTTGACTCAAATTCAATATTCTTTTTACTTTTCCATTCATTCTCTCTCTCTCTCTCTCTCAGCTTCCTTCTCCGTCTGTCTGATAAAAACTGCAAAGCTAAAATTAAGACCTAAGTCCTCTGGAAAACCAAGTTTCTTTCCCTGACAACATGCTGCTTCTTTTTAATAATCTGTTCTAGATAGTTTTGAACAATATTAATTGAACACTGACTGTATGCCAGTCACTGGGCTTTATTTTGCCTGATATCAGTATCCAGTTTTCCAAACTATAGTTTGTGGCATATCCTTTCTTTCTCTTTTGGGAAACTATGACACTATTTGCTCATTTCCAATTCTCCATTCTTCCTCAAAAAATAGTGATAGTGATTTCCATGGTCCCAGCTATAAATTACTTTGAAGCTCTGAGTTGTAATTCATGTAGTCCAAGAAATTTAATCTCATCTGAAGCAGAGATTCTCAACTTGTGGTTTGAGAATTTGTTTTTTCTTAAATCTCTTAATAATGTTATTTCATTATATTTAGCTTCCTTTGTAATGTTTATTTTTAAACAATTTTATATGTTTTTAAAAACTTTATTTGAGGAAGGCATCAATAGATTTCACCATGCTGCCAGAAGGGTCCACAAAGCTAAAAAGGTTAGTAACCCTTGATTTAGAATTTCTGGGTGCTTTCCCTCAGCTTATCTCCCTTCAGTTTCCTCTTTTTATGAAGAAAAGATTTATTGCAAACTTTATCAAGTATCTGTATGTTCAATTAATTAAATTGGGTTAGTAGCCATTTAAGAATTTAAAAGAATTGGGCCTCTTTACTTTTCCTGTTATAAAGACATCTTGAGTTATATCTTTATGGTTTTGTTTCTTTGACTTTATATTACTTCATTCATTTGTTTATTTCTCACAATTGTTCATTTTAACTGTATTAATGTCTGCAATTTATTTCACCATATTTCTATTCTTGAATGTTTAGTTGTTTTCAGTTTTTTGCTTTTTTTGTCTTTTTCATTTTTAAACACTGCTATAAAAATCTTTGAAGAATTTCTTTCCACTTTTATTTTTTGATAACATTTGAGAGATATTCTTAATGATGGAAATCATAGAAGTCAATGAGCATGATTGTTTTTTATTACTTCTGCACAATACTACTATGCTCAATATTGCTTTCCCAAAAAATATTTCTACCAGCAAAGAAGGAATGAGCCTCTTCACCTATAACCCTCTAGCACCAAATTTTATTGCTTTTCACTATTTTTGCCACTTTGATGAGTGTGGGGAGCTACCTCCATTTCCTCTTAATCATATTTTTTCTACCTTTTCATGTCTCAAAATGAGCTTTAGGACCTTAAAACAAGCTCCGGGGTCAGTGAAAGGTCCATTTTTTTAGCAGAAGGTAAAAAAATAAAGATTAGGTAAAAGCCACCTGAATCAGCCTGTGTTTATTCAGGACCTCAGAGTAGCCTCCATTTATTTGAACAAGAAGTGACAGAATGTGCACTCCACCTTCAGATGTCAAATGTCTGAGCTATTTTAAAATTCCCAACTGGGAAATTAACTGGATTTCAGAGGGCACGTGGTCAGCACAAAGCAAACAATGCAAACAAAGGGAGTCGACCATTTACTTGAACTCTTAAAGACAGAAGGCTGACTAGTTATCTTAGGCATGTGATCCCCCAGCACTGCCCTAGGCTTCCCTACAATGTTGCTGAATGATAGTGGTCGATTCAAGAACTAGGGATGAACATTACCTGCCTTGGTTGGTTGACTTTTGCTCCTGATGATAACAATAATCGAATCACATCCAAGTAACCCCCTTGGGCTGCAAGGAAGAGTGCAGTGGCTCCATCCTACATAACACCAAATGGAGAAAAAAAAAATGAACTGCCATTCAAATGTATTTTAAAAGAAATTACATTTGGGGAAAAATGCACAAAATTAACAAAATTTCAAAATGGGGGGGGGAATTTAAAACAGGGACTCTGGAAAAAATATGTGTTGGGAGCAACAGGGAGAAACTTCTACCAATGCATCTCCAAACATTTCTCTTTCACCTAAATTCTTTTTCTTAAATTCCATTTTATTTTATTTTCAGTTTCTATTCTTTTCTACTTCCAACAAAACCAACTCAAAATTCATAGTGAAGTAAAAAAAAATGACCATCCTCACCATATGGGGAAGCAAAACAAACCCAACCCAATCTCTGCTCCAGTGCACACTCTGAGTATGAAGGTGAGTAGCTTGCTCCATTATACATCTACTGAAATTGTGCCACCTCTTTTCTTAGTAAGTCACTTGGAGAACTGAGAGATTAAATCTCTTATCTAGGGTCAACAGACAGATATGTCAAAGGCATGACTTAAGCCCAGGTCTTTCTGACTTTGAGGTCAATTCTGTATTCACTATAAAGGAGGCTTCTGGGGATTACATTTTGATAAATCTGAAGAGTATTTCCTACAACTGAGCAGTCCTGTCATTTCTACTTCTTACACTCTTGTAATTGTTCAGTTGTGTCCAACTCTTCGTGATTCCATGTGGGATTTTCTTGGCAAAGATACTGGAGTGGCTTGCCATTTCATTTTCCTAAGGAAAACTGGACCTTGTGACTTGTCTAGAGTCATACAGCTAGCAAGTGTTTGAGATCAAATTTGAACTCAGGTCTTCATGACTGCAGGCTAGCAGAGTTCCATCCACTGAGTCTCCTAGCTTCCCCTACTTCATAATAATAATGGTCCAAGTGATGAGGCTGGGAGGGTGGTTTTTTCCAACCTTTTGTTGTCCAGTATGACAAACTTATTTTCATGTGTTTTAATGAATGATGTGATATTTCCTTCTAATTAGATTCTTTTCCATTTGTCTTCCTACCCTTGGTGCCAAAGGATAAAATATTTGCTCTTCAAAGAAATGTTTGAAGTTCCTTCTGTATGGAGCATGCCCATCCTGTAGACAGTCACCACCTGGGAACTCAATTAAGCAAATTATCTACAAAAACAGAATATATGCTTGTTTCTATTTCCATTTCATTATCGTTTGTAATTGGGTATATGCAGCTTATGGATTTTTTTAATCTTTGAACAAGACTGGTGACATATTATGTTATAAATCTAGAGGACAACATGATTCACTTGATTGAAGGTACTTTATTTCCTTCTTCTTGTCACATCTAATGGGAATGATTATTTTTAGATCATAATGGAAAACCCTAGAACCCTGGTAGAAAAGACAGACCATTCTGGCTAATGATCATGCCTCAGGTTGGGAAAGTAGCTTCTGGTGTACACCAATAAACACCAAGCACCTCCTTTGCAAGTCTCAACCGGGTGCCTCATGTATAGGCTATCATTGTGTTTCCAAAGGGTATCAGCTGAGTTGGCAATCTTTGGATAATACTTGACTTGGAATTTAAAAAATTAATTAAACAGCTTTACAGATTTTTTTCAACATATGCTTCATGTGGGAACAAAAACTTCAGATGGTTGTATGTGCTTTCCTCTAGGCATGCCACCAACAGCTGCTGATTCTGACAATTCTCCAAGAACTGTTCTCCACACCCCCCTGTTTTCTACTATTAATGGCTCTTTCAGTTCACAGAAACACTAGGCTCTCCATGACCTTTTTTTTTCTCTACACTTTAACTATTTTGGATGCTTTTACTAGATGATCTGTCCAAGGGTCATAGGAGGGGCATAGCCATAAAGTAAATGGAAGATATTATGGCACTGAAATCACTGGTAGGTATGGAGTTTCTTGAATGATCTTAAATTTTAATTACCTCATGGGCTATTGTGAAGATTGAGTAATATAACATACAAGAAATACTATGGAATGTGAGAAATAAGCTATAATGGGAGTTTAATAAATGGGAAGAACCTCCAAATCTCTCTCTCTCTTTCTCTAATAATAGGTGATGTTATGTATACTTATGCATATATATTTTTGCATATGTGTGTGAAGGGCAACTAAGGTGTCCCAGTGGTTAGAACACTGGACTTGGAATCAGGAAGACTCATCTTCTTGAGTTCAAATCTAGCCTCAGACATTTAATAACTTGGTGACCCTGGGCAAGTCACTTTATTTGACTCAGTCTCTTTATCAGTAAAATGGACTGGAAAAGGAAATAGCAAAACACCCCAATACACTAGCCAACAAAGCCTCAAAAGGGTTAAACATGACTGAAACAACTCAATATTAACAAAAGTAACAACAAAATATATGTGTGTGTACATATATATTTTATATGCATGGATGTTTGCTAATTTGAGAACCAGATAAGAAAATGTATACAAAATATTTTGAAAAATCTTAAGTACTATATAAATGAGGGTTATTATTATTATGGCACTAAAGTAAAAATCATATTTCATAGGCTTTGCCTGAGAGAGGGCAGAAGCAGCTTACACCAACTATGTCTTTGAAATGTCCCCCACTAACTGGAGCTGCAGAGCAATCAGACTCTTCTGATCTTAGTCATTCCATCTGCATTCATGAACATTCCCTGATACTGTGATGGTGTTCATGGGGGTAAATGATACTGTGGATAATATTAAAAAGCATATATTATGAACCCTTACATAGCCTGTCACTTTTAAGGTATCCCCAGATATAAGTAGAATGTGATCAAAAGAAAAAAACCATATCTAACTGGTATGTTTTTCCCAATATATATATATATATATATATATATATATATATATATATATATATATATATATATATATATGCATGGGACCTGAATGTTAAGGTAAGCAGTCTAGTTTCAGGATAACATAACATACAAAACATAAACAGCTGAAACCAGCAGCTTAGGGGTTAGTTTTGTTTTCTCCTTTCATCACTTGATTGCATGGTAGTTGTAAGAAGTGTTAAGTTTCAAAAACATTTCATTTCAAAAATATACTTTAACTTTTATTTTAAAATTGAATTTACAAATAACTTCCACTTTTAATTTTTAAAAGTTATATAGCACAACTATATATTATATATGTTACATAATGATTTGTTGAGGTTAGAGGAATCTTTTTCTTACTACATTAATTTTCTCATGCAACCACTTACAAAATGGAATCATATTTATAGTATGTCCTGTAGTTTACTACTGTGATTAATCAATGAGCAGAGCCCTTGGGTATTGTGCTAATTGTCAATTGGCAGAAAGCTGTCTGCTTTAGCAACAGGCGCATTTCAAAAAAAATTGAGGTTGTGCCTTTTCCTCACCTATATCTCTCCCTCCCTGACTTTATTTTTCTCCCAGATAGCAACTTTGTTACTCATCTTGTTATTAGATTTTAGATTCTTTGAAAGCAGGATTTAAAAAATTTTTAATCTTTCTTAACCTTCCATCTCTGGGTCCTCAGAGCCTTGGACAGAGTAAATGCTTTACGTTTGTTGAAAAGAACTGTAAAGAAAGCATTCAATTTTCATTTTTCATCAGTTCCATATGCTGTGTTGGGTAGGATATCATGGAAAGTACTGCATGTAGGGTTGTAGGATCTACCCTCTTCCATGTATAAATGAAATGGCATATGTGTAAATAGGTTCAAAAGTACAGAACCAAGATCAGTATTATTTCCCTGTGGCAAAAATTACATCTAATTCAATTATATCTCATCTTCTGACTCTGTAAACATTACCCAGTCTAAAACTTAGCTAATTAAAAAATGAAATAAAGTAAATTTGGGTTTTATGTGTATGTGTTTGTTCTTCAAGAGGCAACTGCTGACAGTTGAGAAAATATTGTTGAGATCACTTATGGCAAGGGTACTGAAAACTACATTTAATGTCCATTGGGAACAAACTCACATAAAGTTGATCATGAATGTTGGCTCCATACTTCAGTAAAGTCTCTACCACTCGCATGTGGCCATACTGACTAGCTGCCAACAATGCTGTGCCGCCATCCTAGAGACAAGAAGTAAGTGCATCTTTTTCAAGACATATTTTTTCACAAGCCCAAGAGAATAATTTTACCAAAAATTGCCACTTTCACTCCCCTTTCTCATCTTTCTTTACACTTTTTCTTGACAATAATGACATGAACTATTATTGTTTCATATGTTTGGAGGTTCCTGCAGAAAACTCTATAAACTGCCTGTTTAAATAATGTAATTTAAAACTTTCTTCTATTTGATGACAATGGAAATCACATTGTTTCCTAAGCTAGAAAAACAAAGGGATATACAAATGAATAAAACACACTAGTCTGGCATTTTAAGTTTAATGTGTTGTATGATTTGAACTTTAGATTTCTACCTTAGGATATGGAATTCTCCATTTAAAGGGCATGAAGAAAAAGACAGGGTCACCATGAATTTAAGTTTGGGGGAACTCAAAGTAGTTCCCCCAACCACTCTATGGGTGAGATAAGACTTTATCCCATCAAAAGCTTTCCTAGCCTTCATTGTTCAGCTCAAGAAGAGAGATCAAGGGGCAAGGAGGTGGCATAATGGGTAGAGCACAGACTCTGGAGTCAGGAGGACCTGAATTTAAATCTGGCCTCAGACATTTACTAGTTGTCTGACCCTGAGCAGCTCACTTAACTGTGATGAGAGAGAGAGAGAGAGAGAGACAGAGAGAGAGAGAGAGAGAGACAGAGAGACAGAGATAAAGATAGAGATAGAGATAGAGATGATAGAGATAGAGATAGAGATAGAGATAGAGATAGAGATAGAGATAGAGATAGAGATAGATAGAGACAGAGACAGATTCTGGGTTTGCAACAGATTTTGGAAAAGAAACAAAAAGCATGGAGAATCCTTTTTTTTTGAAATCCATATCTTAGATTTTTTTGGAGGCATTTAGAGTTATTTGACTTGTACAAGATCAGCTAGTAAGTGTTTGAGTTCAGATTTTGACCTCTGGTCCTCCTGACTCCAGGGCAGATATTCTATCCACTGTGCCACAACTAGGGTTGGGCATTTGAGGGAGAAGAAAAGAAAAACTACCTCATTATCCAAAGATTAAAAAAAAAGCCTAGCAAGAGTTCCTAAGGTTTTTCCATGGATGAACAGTTCAACTGGAGTCACTTTCTAAGAATTTCTGTTTATAATCAGGTTAGAAATAAGTTCACACAATTGTTTTTGTTTTTTTCAAGGCAATGGGGTTAAGTGACTTGCCAAAGGCCACACCTAGTTAAGTGTCTGAGGCTGGATCTGAACTCGGGTCCTCCTGACTCCAGGCAGGGCTAGTGCTCTATCCACTGTGCCACCTAGCTGCCCCAAACTGGCACAATTGTGAAACTCACACATCCATCCAAGACCATCAGAGACAAAAACATCAAATTGTGTCTTGAACATTAAAATTTTTATTTTATTTTGATTCATTCTTGATTCAATTTTTATTTGTTCTTGATGTCCTTGGCCAATTGGGGCAAAGGAAAAGTTAGTGCTCAGGGCATGAGAATAGCCTTGGCCTCTCTTTTAAGTATCACTGTGTACTATGTATTAGTTAAGATATTGGTCTTTAAAGGAACCTATCTACTTTCAAACCTCATGACTCAGAAATACCCACAATGAAATTATTTCCCCAGGATTACATTAAAGCTTCTGATCATTCAAGCCAAAGAATTGGGAGTAAGCTAGAGGGAAAAAATGTTAATACATTAAGAAACTTACAAACTTGCCATCCTAGTACCAATTCTTTAAAATAAAATGTAATACATCAAGAAAACATTATGAATATTAGATATAATTCTCCAAAAGGTGTAATCCATAATAATTGCTCTCTCACATGAGACCCATAAAATGCAAATTTCTTTGCATTGACTTAATACGTATTTAATAAACATTACTTGTGAACCTGTTGTTTATCTCCAATAGAACGAGAGATCTTTAAGAAGAGGGACTATTTCATTTTTTTTCCTTTATATCCATAGCTCCTAGTACAAAGTAATCACTTAAGAAATGAAGACTTGAGTTGAAAATTTGACCTCAGATAGTTAAAAATTTGTGACCTTGAGGAAGTCGTTTAACCTCCACTTGCTTCAGTTTCCTCAGAGGTAAAATGGTGGTGCAGTGGCTAGCTAGCAGCTAGGTGGTGCTGTGTGACCTTGGTTAAGTCACTTAACCCCATTGCCTTGCAAAACCCCAAAATAAATAAATAAATGAAATGGCAACTATCTCATAGAAATGTTGTGAGGATCAATATCTGAAAAGTGCTTGACAGAGTGCTATTGTTATCATTATTATTATTTAAAATGATTTTCTGTGATTAGGACTGAGCAATTGGCTCAAGAACTTGAGAGCTGAGACAGGAAGGACTTTAGCTCAGATATTCTGAGTTTTTATTTTTATTTTACTTTAGCTATAATTCCAGTTTATGTGTTATACTTATTTCTCAAAAAATCAGCCTTAAAACACCTATCTTAAAAAAAAAACACTGAAGCTAAAAAAACCTCAAATATTTTAGATCAAGAGGAAACACAAGTCATGGGTTCTGAAATCTCTCTCTCTTTTTTTTAAGACAATCAGAATTAAATGACTTGCATAGGATCACACAGTGAGTGTCTTCAAATTTGAAGTCAGGTCCTCCTGACTCCAAATCAGTGCTCGATCCACTCAACCACCTAGATGCCCCAGTTCTGAAATATTTTTATAGGATAGGAGAGCAAAAATATTTTCTCTTACTTTAGTTCTAAATTCAGTGGAAGCTCCAAATTCAAAGAGAAATCTCACCACATCATTGTGGCCTTGTTGTGCAGCAAAGAAGAGAGCCGTGGTACCTGACTGGGAGAAAGAGAGAGAGAGAGGCATTTTGTTCCATTTTTTTAAAAAAAGACCATGGAATGAAGAATTTCTAAATCTACGTAGAGATCATATTTGGAAGTTGACATGTTCCTTGGATCACTTAGCCTACCCATCTTTCAGGATTTTGAATTTAAATTCTATTCCACTAATAACATTATTAGCTTAGGGAAGAATTCAGGTAGTTGGTGCTAGAATCAGAATACATCTTATTATATGCAGGTATTATGCCAGAAAAACATGTTTTTTAATTCCACACTTCTCACAGCTTGCTCAAATATAGTACTATCTCATTTCTTAGCACCCATCTTTCTTTTTTTAAAAATGTCCTTTTATTTTATTTTATTTTTTCCAATTACAGGAAAAGATAATTTTCAACTATCATCATTTTGTAAACTTTTAAGTACTACATTTTCCTACCACTCTCCATTTCCTCCATTCCAGTGAGTAATCAGATATAGGTTGCTTATGTATAATCATGTTTAATATATTTCCATATTTGTCATGTTGTGGAAGAAGAATCAGAACTAAAATGTAAAAAATCAAGAGAAAGAAAGAAAAAACATAAAACAAGTTTTTAAAAAGTGAACATAGTTTGCTTTGCTCTGCATTCAGACTCTCTAGATGTAGATGGCATTTTCTATAACGGGTCTCTCAGGATTGTCTTTGATCATCGAACTGCTGAGAGGAACTGCATCCATTATGGTTGATCATTTCACAAGGTTATTGTTAATAAATACAATGTTCTCCTGGTTTTGCTCATTGCACTCAGCATCAGTTCTTGGAAGTCTTTCTAGGCTTTTCAAAATCCATCTGTTCATGATTTCTTACAGAACAAAAGTACTCCATCACATTCACACACCACAATTTTTTCAGCCATTCCCCAATTGATGGGCATTCCCTCAATTTCCAATTCTTTGCTACTACCAAGAAAGCCCTAGTATCCATCTTTACCAGGCCTTTTTTTTAATGTGTCTGCATGAAGACTGGCAGCAAAATCTTTCTATTCTAATAAGAAAACACTATACCACTCATTTATATATGTGTATATATATATATATATCTGACAATAAAAACATTATGCAAATTTGCTTAATTTCTGCTTTTTGAACTTTGGGAAAGTAAATAATACATTCTCAGAGGCCAGGAGGGGGAAAAACACCAACTCCTTTATGTCCTTTAAGAGTAGAAGGAAATGATCCAGGTAATGTCTCAGAAAAGCATACTTTAGACACTAATTGTCAATAGAAAAGGACTCTGGCTTTCATGGTTGGGAGGACATAATGAAGAGATGAGGGCCACAGCAGTAGAAATGTCCTGGACAAAGTGTGTCCTGTGTAACATCTATGCCATGTCACTAGATTGTCTCTTTTGGTCCCAGGGATGTCAGCTCTGTACAAATCAGATCAGGAGTCAGAAGGGATGTCAGAAGCTATTTAGAACAATCCCCACACTCATTAAGTTTATAGAAGTTAACATGAGGGGAGGAGGTTAAGATACTTGTCTAAGCTCATAACAGGTAGTAAGCATCAGAAGTAGGTTTATGAATCTAGACCTGGGACCAGGGATCCTTTGGCTGTACCATATTGCCTTTCCCTCCTTTCTATCTATTTAAAAGAAAGGACACTTCCTCCTTTCCATCTGTACAAAGTCACTGGGTCCACCTTATCACTTTTTCCCTGAGAGCCTGTAATCTCCCCAACAACGGAGAGAATTGGATTCCATAAACTTAAACTTCGAAGCAGTTGTGGCAATGGCAAAATTCTCAGTGGCTTGATGGATATGTGTAATGGAGGATGTTGGGCATATTTTATTTTGGACATGCTTGAAAGAAATTTGTTTCCAGCACAATGTCTTCCTCATGGCTAGCACTTAATCAACATTTGTTATTGAATTGAAAAGGATTAAGTTCAATATGCTTTTCTTTGATATATTAATAACCATTACTTTGATACAATGATAACCATTACATCACAGTTATTTCATGTCAGTTTCAGCAAATGTACGATTTTTCAGCACATGTCCCTATGTTTAAAAGAAGGTTGTTATACTAAGGTAATAATGGTTAGGAAGGAAAAAAGTGTCTCCTATTTTAGAGACTATGGGATAAGATACTATTAATTTTACTCATTTCTCTTACTGAAGTAAAGGGTTTCATGCCATCACTTTTATTTAGCTCTTCTATCTGTACCCTGCCATCAGCCAGGTTCTCAATAAACAATGACTCCCTTAGGGCCATTAGCTTTTAGTCTGTTATCCACACCAGACTATGTGTCTAGACAACCCACCAAATAAAGGCATGGCAGTAACTTATGCAGCAAAACACATATCTGATCTAGTATTGTAAAATACTAAAGTTGGTACAAGACAGAAATATGACCATAATGACTTCAGTGACAATACCCACCAAACACTTAAACACATTAGTGAAAGGACTTTCTCCTGTCTCTGGCAGCACTATAGGCACAAATTATACAATGCATTAATTCCTGAAGAATTCATTGTTTGCATTATACCACATTTAGTTACAGGATTTGCCCCTGAAGAGGTATATTTTGGACAGTACCATAAGGGTCATTGGGGGCCCCCCTCAGGTCCCCCCCCAACATGTTCCAAACATAAATAGACTTTTCCACCTAAACAAACAGCTAAGCAGGAAACCACAGTGAAACATGTAGACTGGAATTCAAAAACAGGTTGCTTTTTTCCCACCACCTCTTAAGTTCTTTTGAATTATTGTTAATTGATTCCAAAGCTTGTTTGAAATGTGTCTCAGGATATACTTTGTGAGTAAGTAGATTTTCCTCATGTTCTTTTTATTGTTCAAAGTCTATTTCTAAAAAACTCAAATGAACAAGGACTATAGTCTTGATTTATAAATCAGGAAAAAAATTATATTAGGGCAAAATTTTAGTTATTCTGAATGTAGAATTAGAAAATTATTTTGAGAAATGAAAACTGTCCTCCTTCCCACCTCAAACAATAAGCCTGTATTATTGTTACATCTCTATGATTATGGCAGAGGTTATGTGGTGATAGAATAATTTGGACTTTCTGTAATAATGTAATAATCATATATAATTATGTATATATAAAATTATATATTAATAATTTACTATAGTCTTTCTATACTATCTTAAGATATGAACACTGAGTTGATTCCAGTTTTACTTCTTAGAGGACTATTTTTTTAGGTCTATTGTGAATTTGATCAATAAAATGAGATAGCTATCTATATTTTAAATTCTTTGTTGGTAATATTGATAAGGCTCATTCTACTCAGAAAAGATGAAGGGATGGATAACTTGGAGAAGACCTGAAGACTTTTCAAACACTGGATTATACTTTCAAGATCTTTGAAGTAATCTATCCATTATGCCAATGTGAGTTAAATTTGCTCCAGCATGGAGATAGGGGAACCAATATGGAATGAAGGATGAATATTAGGATAAAGATTGCTCTGTCCATTCCTAGCATGGGAGATATCCTCTGAAGTCTTGAAAACTTGAATCCCCAAGGTGACTGAAAAGTTTAGCTTTTCTTGATTCTTCCACACTCTTGAAAAACTGGATCATCTGCTCAAGACTCCTTCACTTAAAATCTATTCCCTGAAGTTGCCATAGAACAAAGGTGTGGAAAGCGTTCAAGGTCATTTTTCTAATCAAAATTCATTTGACTACCTTTCAGTAGGCTATTTAGTGTCATTGTTATTCAGTTGTTTTCATCATATCCATCATTCCATGACCCCATTTGGAATTTTCTTGGCAAGGAAACTGGAGTGGTTTGTCATTTCCTTCTCTAGCTCCAAGATGAATTTTCTTGCCTCTACTTTTGGCCCTGTATCCACCACACTACCTTTAGGTTATTTATTGATGTTTGTCCTTCATTGGACTAATAGTTCAAGATATTTGTGATGCCCTGACTATGAAATCCCATTGGGAGATCAGTATTAACTTGTTTCTTTAAAAACAAAAACTAAGAATAAAAAAAATTTCTATTAACATTCTATATCTTATCACCCTTCAAGGAAAATACGACTTTGTATGGACTATGACTAGTGTCTTAATTACCTCAAGTGCTGATATATAGGAAAGCCAGGACACCAACTAATGAAGTAGTCTGTGAGGTCTGGAGTTGATAAATGTATTTGTTATAATTGACACCCTAGACTTTACTTTCAGCACAACAAATTCCTCAACTCTGGGATTTGACAGAAAAACCTATTTTTATGGAACTTTTCCTATTTGCTTAATACTTCCCATTCTAAACAATCTGCTCAGCTCTGCCTCTATTTACTTCTCTTTTATCAATGTTATTCACCTCTCTCTGAAGGTTGATATCTGCTCCTTGGAGAACCAATTCTCTCACACAGGTGATATGGCCAGCATAGGAAGCTACCATGAGAAGCGTGGTACCATTCTGGAAGGAGGAGAAACAAATCATCATATTATACCATATTAATAACTGAAATCTCATAGGAAAAAATCTCATAAAAAAGATTGCAAAAATGTCAGTGCCCCCTGCTAAACTTCTATGGTGTTTTAACATCTACCTGGAATCAAGTTTTTAATGCACAATGGAAGGGGAAAGTGAAGGAATGCAAACATGAACTGAAATGTGTACTCTCATATCAAACTGGAATTTTCAATTTAAAAACTCATTTACTTTTCCATGACCAGAAATCTAATCTAAGCAGGCACAGTTACTGAAGGCAGCTCTGATGTGGTGACCTCATTTGATTATGAATGTTAAGAAACTTATTCCAAAACACTACTGCTAATCCAAAGAAGTTATTAAATAAGGCTCATTAGATTTCCCCTTATTAAATAAGGCTCATTAGATTCCCAGGGTCAGAAGTCTTTATTTTCTTAATAATTCAGGTTAGATGAGAGGCAGGATGAAAGAGAACAAAAATATTAACCTGGGAGATCTCAGACTGGATTGAAGTCCTGACTCTTCTGTTAACTACCTGGGTGATCTTAGGAAAGTCATTGACTATTCGAAACCTGTTAGTTTCCTGATCTGCAAAATTAAAGGATTGGACTAAATGCTCATAAAAGGGCATTTTTACTTCATCAGTTTCATGACTTGAGAATATGAAATTGTGACTTCTAAAAACTTCTAAAAAAAACACTTCTAGGAAAAAAGAACACAGTTAAAATCAGATAAAGAATTGGGGGGGGGGGCTAGCCATTTTACCAGGATAGTTATTTTAAACAAGGTCTTTTATAATTTCATTATTCTTTTGCTGTTTTCTTTTTGGCATTGAGTTGTGATTCCTAACCCTCCGTGCTCAACTATTTGTCAAATCTATCAGATTTCTAGGAGGGAAAGTAAGGGACTCTTTCCACTCTGGCTGTTGTAGGGGCTGTGCACCAGACCAGAAATGATTTTTAAGAATCCTTGTATTATTTAAATCCAGGACAGTTTTTTTGGGGAGGTGGGGGGGGGGGAGGTGGAGAGGGGATGCAGCCAGGGAGGTGTTTGTTGTTTGCTTTCTACAATCATCATTCTTTTATTTTCCTGATTTTGTCTGCAGGGTGCCAGTGAAAACTTTCCTTACTGTCTATGGCAGCTGGAATGTGTTTGCCAAGCTTTCCAGTCAGAGAAGAAGCAATATTTCTACCTAAATCAATGATTAAATATTTTACATTCATACATACGTATATCTAAGTTACATATATATATCTATATCTATCTATCTATGCACATTTATCTTTCTTAGCAACTCAAGTTAAGATTTTTTAATAGAGTAACCTCATGTTATCTATTAGAAAAAGGCTTGATATGGATATATGGTTATCAAGTGGCCTATGAAGACTTTGTATTCCAACTACTTCTAAGTGATCCTGGGAACTTGGAGTTGTTACTAGTGTATCAAATAAGTTTCAACCCATGAGGATCAAAATTTCATTACTCCCAAAAGAAGCTAGATAGTAGTACTGTCCAGCTTGGGGATGAGGAGAGAAGCAGTTGGAGAGGGTTAGACCCAAGTCAAAGCAATTGACTGTTTCAGCAGAAAGGACCTCAGAAAGCATCCAGAAGGAACTCTCATTTAATGGATGACAATACTGAAATCAACAGTGGTTAAATGACTTGTGCAAGATAATACCTCTATTATTCAATAAATTTCCCAAATTTCAGGTGTGAGACAGATCACACAGCTCAGGCAAAATAAGTGACAATGAATGAAGGCCATGATTGGGCTGTTAATTTTGAAGGTAAAATTTAAAACCCCCAACAATGGTAGACAGAGAAAGAAAGAAGTAGACCTTTAATAACCTTACAAGTTTATTAAATGTTTTAATCTTAGTAAGAAGAAGCAAGGGTTATTATGTAATGAGTCTGGGCATCACAGACTATCAGAAGTATATCACTTTCAGGGTCCTTTAATTTACTTTAATATTTTATTGAGTCATCTTTAGTCAAGTCTGATTCTTTATGACTCAATTAGGTTTCTCTTGGTAAAGATACTGGAGTGCTTTGCCATTTCCTTCTCCAGATCAATTAACAGATGAGGAAACTAAGATAAGCAGGATTAAAGTGACTTGCCCAGGGTTACACAGCTAGTAAGTATCAAAGACTATATTTGAATTCTGTAAGAAGAGTCTTCCTTACTCCAGGCTTGGTAATCTAGCCACAATGCCACCTAGCTGCTCTTTGTTTTAATATAGAAACAGAATATGAGTTGCCCTTCTCTTTCCTTCATGCTCCCCTCACTGTTCTATAGAATCATGAAATTTTCAGGTTAGAGAAGACCCTTAGAGATTATCTAGTCCAATCCATTTAGAGTTGACTTAAAGCTATTATGTTAGTTAAAAGGAAGGATAATATATTATTGGGAAGGATAATATATTAACCTACTGGCATCAATTTACACATCAGTGAAGTCTACCAGTTTAACTAACTGCCACCTAACACAGAGAGTATCCTAAGGAAAGAAGACTCAAAAATAGACAAGCTGTAAAGTTGTAGGTGATTGGAAAAATCATGATCATGGGATGATGGCTGGAAGGGCAAGTCTGAGCAGGTGGATATGGAAGGAACACAAGACTCAACAGAAGCATGATGAAACATGGTACTACTGATTTAAATCAGTATTGGAAAGAAGGATGGGTAGAAATGAGAAGAACAATAGGCAAAGTGTGGAGCAAAGGTTTACCCTCACTTACGTTTCAAGTTTATATGAACCTAGATCTGTTACCCAGTAACATAGGAACAGGAGAACAATGAAATGATTAAAATGGAGGTAAATTTTACACTGTTTTTAAGCTAGCAATGGATTTACATGTCTGCAAAATGCCATTGAATCGTGTAGTGACATTTTTGTTTTAGGAAAATGATAGTATTGCTTTAAAAAAACTTTAGTTGTGTCCAAAATTAATAACATTTTGGTAATTTTTTCTGTTTATCTAAGGTCTCTGTCTTTGAAGATGTATGAAAATTCTATTGAGTACAGATGGATAGCAGCTTCCGGCTGGTGTGAAACAGCAAGTTATCTGAGTGATATTTGTTATTTTTATTTCCTGCATGAGATAGTCAATTAGTGTATTTATATTTGTAAAAGTAAAATAGGCTAGGGGAATAGATGGAGACTTTAAGTGTTCTGTTTTCTAACACTCACACTGCATGCAACTGGTATATTTCTAAATCATTCTCTTTCTGTCCTTAAATTTTTTCATGATTGCCATTAGTTAAAATTTTTTTTTGTATTCCATTTGCTTTATACTTTTAGAATTTGCTTTTTTGCTTATTCTCTCCTCTTCTTTTCTTTTTGTGACCCATCTTCTCCATTTTGCTCTTACTACTCTCTCCCTCCCCACTTTTCTCCTATATTTAAAAATGTCTTTAGATTCTTCTGTGTTTGACCCTTTATCTGTGTGGAAGAAAAAAAAAAGGTAAAAACAACAAAAAAAAATGTAAGTAAGCATTTGGAACTGAAAAGTATCCATGGAATGTTCTCCTAACATTATGGGAAAAGTTAGGTTCTCTCATCATGCATATACCGAGTTCATACACTGTCTCTGCAGTCCACATCCACCCGACCACTGTTTAACAAGAGTTTCAGAAGAGCCAGGTTTCCTTTTCTTGCTGCCCAGAATGCAGCATTCGCAAGTGGTGTTTCCTTCTGTTGGAACAAGATAATAGCATTTTACAACAGGATTCATAAGATTTTCATTAGTAATACTACAACAAAGAATAAATAACATTGTCCATTGGTGTCAGCTCAAAAGAAAGCATTCTAGGGGCAGCCTAGGTAGTGCAGCAGATAGAGCACTGGCCCTGGAGTCAGGAGGACCTGAGTTCAAATATGTCCTCAGACACATAATAATTACCTAGCTATGTGACCTTAATAATCACCTAACTGTGTGACCTTGGGCAAGTCACTTAACCCCCTGCCTTGCAAAAAAATAAACCAAAACACCTGTCACATCATCAGGAGATGATTGTCCCAGCAACTGATCATTATAATATAAAATACTTTTAGTCAGTGAAATCTGGGCTTTGGTAATGAGTGAATCTTAGATACATGAGGAATATGCCAAAAACCTGTGATTTACAGCTTTCTATTTTGATGTCCTCTAAGATCTCTTAATTTGAGACCTAGATTTTGTTATATTTACGTTTGATTTTTTTGGTATGTAGTTGTTCTTTCCATTTACATTATTGGAATTACTACTATGTATATTGTTTTCTTGTCTCTGCTTACCTCAGTCTCCATCATTTCACACATCATTACTTTCAGCAGCAATACTCCATTATATTATGTGACCATAATTTATTTAGTCATTTCTCATTGTTTCCAACTCTTAAGTATTGCAAAAATTGTTGCTATAAATATTTTGGGTATTTTCATCTTATTAATTACTTTTTGGGTGTACACATCCAGTAATGAAGTCTTTGGTTCAAAGAATATGGATATTTTAATCCTTTGACTTATCTATTTCCATATTTCTTTCCAAAAATAGGTGTATCATTTTGTAGCTCCATCAGCAGTGGATTAGCATAACTATCATTCCACAATCCCTTCAACATGGATTGTTGGCATTTTTTGGTGATTTCCTTCCACCACCACCCTCAATTTACAGGGTATGAGGTAAAAACTCCAAGTTGTTTTGATTTTTCATTTCTCTTAGTCTTAGTTATTTGGAATATTCTCATATGTGTGTGTGTGAATACTTTGTAATTCTTTGAAGAAGTGCTTATTCATACCCTTTGATCCCTTATCTATTGGAAAATGATTAGTAGTCTTACACATATTATTAATTATTTATATATCTTGTATACCAAACTCTTATCAGAGAAATTTGATACAAATATTTTTCCATTCTACCACTTCCCTTCTTATCTTAGATGAATTAATTTTGTCTCCACAGGAGCTTTTCAGTTTCAAATAATCAAAGTTATCTATTTTTGCTTATTTGATTAAGAATTCATATCCCCCCATAACTGAGAGGAATATAATCCGTTCCTCTTCTATTTTTATAGTATTATATTTAATATTAAGGTCATATATCTTTTTAAAACGTATCGTGTAACATGGTGTAAAGTGTTGATCTAAGCCTAATTTCACACAGCTTTCCCATTTTCGCAGCATTTTTCTTATCAAATAGTTTTTTCTCAGATAATACATGCTTTACACAAATTTATTGTGTTATTGAGTTTCATTCTTTCTGATTGATCCTTGTCTAGTTTGTTCCATTTTTTCTATCTCTCTATTCTTTAATCAATATCAGATGGTTTTGATGGCTGCTGCTTTATAATATTGTTTGAGGTCTGGAAGTCTGTGCATCTGGAGCAGAAAAATACACCAGAGACAGACAGATTTGAAAATCCAAGGAAGGAGAGAAGTAGTCAGCCAGAGAAATAATAGTCAGTCACCTTCTGGGGGATCATTCACAAATAGAAGTTCAAATTGGGGGAATGTCTGGAAAATTCCATGTTCACTGATTTGAAAAAGAGAATTTTTATTGTAATGAAACATAGTCATCTAAAATAGTATTTCTTTTTAGAAGTCCAACAGCAGTCCTCAGAACCTATAAGAAGTCCAATTTCTGGTTACACAGGAATTTGTGATTCTGTGTATGTTTGGATAATGTCTAGTGATAAGATTACAAAAATACTTTGAATAGTTTTGTGGCTGATTTTAGAAGGAAAAAAAAAGAAATCTTTCACATTTGAGATTAATAGTTTGCCTTCCTTGAAGTTGTCAGCATCATTTCCAAGAGTCAAACTGATAATTCATTTATGACTCCATCATTTATGAATTTATGAAATTATGGAATGGGGGGAGATATGTCTTGCCAGGACAGAGATGGTAGCAGGAAATAGGGCTGTAATTATACTTTAATAACCAGAAAATATATAGGGGCAATCAATACAGAAAGCAAAGAGAAAAGCAACAAAATGGCTGCAAAGGCAGATGCCATGAAGAAGAGGATGGGAAGGGGTTGGAGAGTGTCAGTCATGTAATCATGGATTACAATTAGGAGCACTCCGAAGCACAGCTCCAAATGGAGATGGAAAAATGAATGGTTCAGGGAGCAGGAGTTTGAGGTATCATTTTTATAGGGGTTTATTTTTTGGGGGGGGAATATGAATTTTTATCTCTGCCACCTTGGGATTAGTTCATTAATGTATGAAATAATTTCAAAGTTGTCAGTAAAACTTTAAAGATAACAAGTCTATATCATCTCAAAATTATTAATACCATTTGGTGATCTATTGGTCTTTACTGTGGAGATCTGGAATTTGTTTGGGATTTATATATCATAGTACCAAAAAGCTCTGATAGATAACTTCCCTTGATTCACTGTGAGTGACGTGATGTGATGCTTGTACTTCATTCTCAAAGAAGACCATTACATCAGAGAGATGATGCCATGACAAGTCCATGAAATGGATTTGTGTGAGGGAGGTGCTGTGCTAAGTCACCAGTTTTACTTTCTCATTCAGAGTCATCTGAGTCCAATGGACGGATATGAATTAGGACAATTTTCCCAAAGTCACACAGCTAGTAAATGGTCAAGTGTCTGAGGAGGGATTTGAATTCCTGTGCTCCTGATTCCAAGGCCAGTGCTCTATCCACTGTGCCTAACTGCCTACCTTGATTCACTATTCATTATTGGGATGTGATTTTTTTTTAGTATATGATACAATTTGTAAATTATTCTCCTTTGATCTTTGGTATAGTTTCTATGTGACTTCTAGGGTTCCTTTTGCAATCTTACTTCCTACTATTGACTCTTTATCCTGGCTAATTATAAACTTGGTATACTGACTGAGGGGGTGGCAGAAAAAGCTCAATTTTAACACAGGAATCTTCAAACAAAATTGAACTTATGGCATTTATACTGCCCCTTCTGATGGCATGTCCAATGCAGTTGCTGCTTTTGTACGAGTTAAGTTTAATCTATTTTAGTCATTAGTAATAGAGTTGACAATAGTAAGGCAGATTTTAACTGTTGTAAATGTTTAAATGACCTTTTAATAGGAGATACCATCTAGTCAAGATAGTAATTTGGGTGGGTGAAGGACTTCTTCAGGGCTAATCATCCTGAGGCTGTTGGCAAAGATCATGAAAATATGATCATTCTGGCACAAACTCTAAGCCAGGCACTTTGCTAAGAGTTGTAGTAACAATGAATAAAAAGAAAAACTCTTCCTGTTGTCAAGGAGCTTACTATCTGACAAAAAAGGCTACACATAAAAGGAGGCAGGAAATGGATGCCGGACACCAGGAGGTAGCTGGTTGTGGAGGTATCTCCTTTCTTGGAGGTGAAACCAGGCGGAGTAACAGTTGCAAAGAGGAGATGAAGTTGTTGATGTCCTTGGTTCTTGAAGAGGACCACAATATCAGGGAAGGGATGCATGACATTTGAGTGAGGGGGTGCTGTGCCAAGTTACCAGACTCACTTTCTCCTCCAGAGCCATCTGGGTCCAGTGGCCAGATATGAATCAGGGCAACTGGAGATGTAATGGGAGATCTTCCTTTTTTAAGCTAAGGTCTTTCCCAAATCTCACCTTGACTGAGGCAGAGCCATTCAGTGTTTAAGCTTAGGTAAGAAAGAAAAGAGGCAGAAAATGGCTTCTATTTAGTCTAAAAAATCAATCTGAGAGGGAAAGACCCTCAGGATTTCTGGTTAAAACAGATTCACTCTGAGTCAGTCAGGAACCAAATGATGACCACCAAGTCAGTGTTGGCCTTACACCTGATGTTGACCAAACCATGAGAGTCAGAATGAGTGGAGGCCTGTAGACTCCCAAGATGTCTTGCCAGGTGTCAGTTATCAAAATGTACATTCCTTTAGGCAGGGCACCAACAGGTAAGGAAGTGATACCCTATGTGGACAGAGGGAAAGGGGAGCAAAAAAGAAGAAAGGAGAAAGAAGAAAGGATTTGTGGTGTCCAATTGGTCAGTAGTGAGTACAGTAGGTTATATATTCCCACCCCCCTCCCTTGGAGTCAGGAACTTTTGGTTTCTAATTCTTGTTCAGTCCTGTCAGAATCCCTCTGATAATTATTTTTGCTAAGTCATTTCTCAGTTGTATCTGACTCTTTGTGACCTCATTTGGAATTTTCTTGGCAAAGATGCTGGAGTGCTTTGACATTTCCTTCTCCAGCTCACTTTATAGATGAGGAAACTGAAGCAAACAGGATCAAGTAACTTGCCCAGTGTCATACAACTCATAAGTGTCTGAGATCAGATTTGAACTCTGATCTTTTTGAATCTCAAACAAAAAGAACTGAGTCAAATTTATAAAAAAATAAGATCCATTCCCTAATTTATAAATGATCAAAAGATATGAACAGTTTTCAAATGAGGTTATTAGAACTATCTATGGCTATATTTTAAAGTGTTGTAACTCATTATTAATTGGAGAAATATAAATTAGAACAATCTGAAGAACTACCCATTGGATTGGCTAACAAAAAAGGGGAAAATGACAAATGTTTGAGGGGACATAGGAAAAATGTGACATTAATGTGCTGTTGGAGGAGTTGGGAAATGAGTTAACCATTCTGTGGAGCTATTTGGCACTATGCCCAAATGGCTACAAAACCATGCATGTGATCTAGCAATGCCACTTCAAGTTCTGTATTCCAGAAGAGTTGAAAAATGGAAAGGAAAAGGACCTTTTTTGTAAAAGGATATTTATAGCAGCTTTTCTTTGCCAGCAAGAAATTAGGAATTGAGGGAATGCCCATCAGTTGGGAAATGGCTGAACAAATTGTGGTATTTGATTATGATGGAATGCTATTCTGCTCTAAGAAATGATGAGCAGGATGCTCTCAGTAAAACCTGAAAAAAAACTTTCAGTGAGAATTGTGTTGTATTCAAAGTAACAGCGATATTGTAGGTAGGATAATGAGTTGCTTTTCTCAGGTATCCTTTCCCAGAGAGATAAACTGATGGTGTCTGAATTCAGATTGAAGCGCACTTTTTTAACTTTATTTTTCTTGAGGTTTCTTTTTTTCTGGGGGGGGGGGGGTTCTATGTTTTCTTTCACAACATGACTATTATGGAAATGTTTTGTTTGACTACACATTTTCAACCTATATCAAATTATTTGATTTCTCAATGGGGGATGGGGCAGTTGGAAGAAGAGAAAGAATTTACAACTCAGAGATTTTAAATGAATGCTGAAACTGGTTTTTACATGTAACTGGGGGGAAATAAAATAATTTTTTTAAATAAAGTGATCTAAGTCAGGAGATAGTGATTTCTCTCTCCCTGAAAATTTCCAAGTAGAAGTTAAATGCCCTCATCTCAGGAATGTTGTAGGAGAGATTCCTGGTCAGAATGAACTGGTCTAGAGGGTCTCTTAAGTCTCCCAACTTGAAGATTTTGTTCTTTGATGATCAAATTTAATATAAAAGCTCTCCCTACCCCCCCACAGTCTGTTATTTGGCTAATGCTCTACTTATGCTGCCCCTCTAATGGATAATATATTTCATCACTAATGCATTTAATATTTTCCTGTTCTCAATGAGCTGTTACTTTTTATCTTCTATTTCTTTTGCTTCAATAATATTCACATTATATAAATTATCAAGTACATAATTGTGATACTTTTTGAAATAAAAGGGGAGTTATTTATATGTCTAGGAATTTGTAAGGAGAAGCTATAGAATGAAGAACTAAAATGGTAATTCAGGGGAAAAATTGATTGCTGAAGAAGAAACAAAAGAAACTTTGATAGCACAGAGCCATTCTATCACAGAGGACGTAATAGAGAAATCTTGGAAAACCAGGTACAGAGAAAGGTACAGAGAAAGAAAGGGCCTAAAGGTCTAACATTTTGCAGAAACTATTGACTCAACCAGAAAAATTAGCTCTCACCAACATCAATTTGAAGACACAAGCAGAAATGATTCTGATGAGGAGGAAAAATAGGAGAACTACCTAGAGCAGGGATGGGAATATCAGATGTGGGCTGTATAAGGCCTGTGGGCTTTATACATTTGGTGTGGCACTGCCATGGCAACCTCAGATAGGACTTGAAATTCAATATATCAAGGAGATTTTTAGGGGTTAATTTTGTTGGTCAAATATAGCAGGCTAATTTTTAAGTTAATAAATTTGCATGGCCCGAGAATGATGCTATAAATATCCAAATGACCCTTGGCAGAAAAAAGGTACCCCTACCTTGGACTAGAGAGACCACTGTGAACACACAGATGCAACATCAATAAATTCAAATTAAAAAGGAACATCTATAGTACACAGATAGGCAAGAGAAGGTTACCATAATAGAGATTATGATCCTATAAGAATCATCAGGAGTAACAAGAGCTCAGAATAAGTTAAGTTAAAATAAGATAAAACAATAATAATTATCAGCTATACAGTACTTCTGGATCTGCAAAGCACTTTACAAATGTTATCTCATGTTATCCTCAAAGTAACCATGGGAGGAGAATGTTATCTTGATTTTACAGATGAAAAAGTTAAGTAACTTTCCCAGAGTTATACAGTGAGAAAATGTCTACAACAGATCTGAATTCAGGTCTTCATGATTCTGGTTCTAGCTGCCTAATGAATTTTAGGGACAACATAAAGGACCGCGTTTTGTTTTTGCTTTGTTTTGTTTAACATCGGGAATAAGGAAGAGCAAAGATTTGGAACTACCACAGGAAATGATGACTGGATTTTAAAAGTGGTGTTAGGGCCATCTAGGGGTGAAGTGATTCAAGAGGACCTGAGTTCAAATCCAGTCTCAGACACTGGATACTTAGCTGTGTGACCTTGGACAAATCACTTAACCCTGTTTGGCTTGGTTTCATTTCAATTATAAAACTGAAATGTATTCCAGTATCTTCGTCAAGAAAATGTCAAATTTTGTACATGCTGAAAAGCTATCAAAATATGCCAATCACTGTGTTTGGGCTCTGGGAATACAAAACCAAAAAAAGAAAGCAGGGCCTGCCCTCAAAAGAAAATATACATGTACAAAGTGTATTTGTAAATACAAGGTAATTTCAGATGGCAAAAGTAGTTGAGAAGATCAAGAAAGATCTCAACCTAGTTTGGGACATTGAACTGAGCTTTGAAAGAAATGAAGTGAGAGTTCATTCTGGGTCTGGGGGACAGTCTGCACAAAAGTCTGGAGAAGTAATGAGTGAGGGACAGTAAGATAGCTAGGCTTTCTGGGTCATAGAGAGGTAGAAAGGGAATAGAACAGTGAATAATGAGCCTGGAAACGAAGATTGGAGTCAGATTGTGAGGGACTTTAACAGTTAAACAGAGAAGTTTGTATTTGACCCCAGAAATAATAGGGAGCCACTGCTTTTTATTTATTGAAATTATTGAGTAAGGGAATAACAAGAAAAAATATTATTTTGGTAATTATATTGAGGATGAATTATAGATAGGATAGACTTGAGGATGGGAAGATCAATGAAGGGGATGCTTCAATAGTCCAAGGGGGGAGTTGATGAAGGCTTGAACTTGGATAGTGACTATAAGAATGGAATCGACCATTTGAATGAAAAGAAGTTATCAGAGGCAAGAACTGATATGGAGTCAGAATTAAAAATATGATTTAGATTTAAGGCATGAAAACAGTTTTGCAAAGCAACATCAACTCTTGATAATTTACATAACTGGGGGGGGGGAATTATAGTATGTATAATCCAAAAGACAATTCTCATTGATTTTAAACTGTGTCATGAAATACCTCAAAAGATCCTTTTATTTTGTTCAAGCTATATTAAAATGATTTTGCATTCCTTGCAGTCATTCATGATGACTTCAGTTGATGAGGTGATCTAGCAAGCCCAGTGAGAGAGAGAATCAGCCTGGAATTGCTACAGATAACTTTTGATTAGCTACAGTCATTAGGAACAAATCATGAGGGGCAGCTAGGTGACACAGTGGATAGAGCACTGACCCTGGAGTCAGGAGTTACCTGAGTTCAAATCTAGTTTCAGACACTTAATACTTACCTGGCTGTGTGACCTCAGGCAAGTCACTTAACCCCACTGCCTTGCAAAAACAACAACCAAAAAAAGAACAAATCATAACAGATTAAACTCATTTTTGTTTTGTTTAATCTCTTTAAGATGTGTCTCACTTTTTATGACTCCTTTTGGGATTTTTTTGGCAAGGAAAGTAAAGTGATTGGTCATTTAATTCTTCAGCTCATTTTATAGAGGAGGAACTGTAGCAAACAGTTAAGTGACTTTCCCAGAATCATAGAGTTAAGTATCTGAGGCCTGATTTGACCTCAAGTAGAGGAGTCTTCCTAACTTCTGCTGTGGCACTCCATTCATTGTACCATTTAGTTTCCTGAGTTCAAATCTGGCTTCAGACATTTAATTAGTTATATGACCTTGAGCAAGTCACTTAACACTGATTAACTCAGTTTCCTCATCTGGAAAATGAGCTGGAGAAGGAATTGGCAGATCACCCCATTATCTTTGCCAAGAAAATTCCAAATGTCTTCATGAAGAATTGGACAGATTTGAAATGACAACAACAACCAAATGATTAATTTGTCAAATCTGCACATAATCTGAGGTTTACAAAAATATATTGGATTGCTAGGACCCAAATCCAAAAGCTCTTGCCTGGTAAGACTGATTGATGTATCAAATAAGACTAAAAAATATGTAATCTAAAATTCTACATAAATTAACTTCAGAAGAGAGGAAAGATCATGGGAGGGGGTAGTCAGATAAAACACATTTTTGAGGAGGGACTAGATGAAAGGAGAGACAGAATAGAATAAATGGGGGTGGGAGGAATAGGATGGAGGAAAATACTGCTAGCAATAGCAACTATGGGAAAAAATATTGAAGCAACTTCTCTGATGGAGTTTTGATAAAGAATGTGATCCATCCCAGAGACAGAGCTGATGGTATTTGAACACAGACACTTCAGTCTCTCATTTTATTTTCTTGAGGTTTCTCTAGCTTTGTGGGGGGGGGGTTATGTTTACTTTTACAACAAGACTATTGTAATGTGAAAATAAATAAATAAATTAGATAAGGGAAATTTTTTTTTTAAATAAATTAACTTCACAAACACAACTGAGGGAGAAAGAGCAAGACAACTTCCCCTGTGAGAGAGATCTGGGTGTGGAAGATGGGATTGATATTCCAAAATTCAATGTCCAGGTTTGATTCTGCTAAGCTTTTGCTCTCAGTTAGACCACACCCAGAATACTACACTTTCATTCTGGGTCCCATAGAACGATGTCTTTTTGGAATGTATCTAGAAGAGGGTGCTCAGGATGGAGAAGGACCTCAAGAGCAAGATGTAAGAGGATTAATTAAAGGAACTGGGGATGTCTAGCTCAGAAAAGATATGGTTTAATGGGTTCATGGTTGCTGTTTTCAATTATCTGACATGCTAGCTCCTCCTTGAGGGGCTAGTCTGGTTCTCTTCTAAGAGAAGTAGATGGCAATTGCTTGTGGGCATTGACATTCAATATAAGGAAAAATTTCTGAAAAATTGGTATCACCCAAAAGTGCAATTGGACAGGATCCCCTGCTATTTATTAAAAGTTTAAAAGCAGATGATAAATAAGTACTTATAGAAATTGTGGAAGTAATTTTTATTTTTATTCATATTTTCTGATTATCTTTTATTTCTTCTCCATTACAATTTCCCCTTGCTCATTTTATTTTCCCAATTACATGTAAAGATAATTTTCAACATACATTTTTCTAAGATTTTGAGTACCAATTTTTTTAACCTTTCTCCTTCCCATCCCTCACCCCCAAGATTGTAAGCAATCTGATATAGATTATTCATATGCATTCATGTTAAACATATTGGAAAAGATTTTTAGAGGACTGGATGGGATAATTCACCTCTGAGATTCCTTCCAATTCTGATTTTGTGATGTGATAAAATTCATTGTTTATACAAAGACTGAATGAAAAAACTAAACCAAATGAAACAGAATCAAATGCTTATTAAGTCAACCAGAACATTAAATTCTTACTGTAAATTTAAATTTGGATAATTTAAAATTATTCAAATATACTATATAAGGAGATATATAGATTAGGGTGGGAGCCTGATGGATATGTGTGTTCCTGGTTGAGAAAACTCCCTCTACCAGTGCAAATTAGTTCTCTTTCAGGAACTGAGGATTTTAGAGATTTATATAGAGCACTATGAGGTTGTGATTTGCCAAGAAGTCACACACAACTGCTATTGTCAGGGGAACCAGATCTTTCTGATTTGAAGTACGTAATTCTATCTACTACTCTGTTACCTCTTTTAACATATTATGAATAGTTAAATAAACTCAACTCAAATTAATAAAGCAGAAGCATCCTAGTATTGGGGAAAGACAATGGATCCAGAGATAATATATGACTTCTAGTTCTGTTTCTACCATTTACTAGTGTGTTGACTTTGGGCATGTGACTTTTCTCTCTCATTTTTCCTCTTCTTTTAAAATGTAATAATCATGCATTACTCACCTCAATGAATTCTAAGCAAAGTGATGTTTTTGTGTATGAAGCTCTATATGAATATGTAGGAAGGCTGAGTCTCCACATGTAGTATGGAAGTATTGTTGTGTGGCTTAAAAGGAAACAAAATAGACATCTCTAGTGTCTATTCCTGCCCCCCCCCATTCCTTCCAAAGGAGATTTTTGGGATTCAGGTTACAAATGTTATTAATAAATACATATTTAATTAGCATACAGAATGAGAGTGAAGAAGTAAGAAAATTGTAAGCTTGAAATAGTTTCAAAGTCTGAACAATGATTGCTAAAGTCTTGGGGAGAGGGTGAAAAATCTCAATGCAAAAATTAAATTAAAATTTTAGGATCTAATTTTAATAATCCAAAAAGTCAAAATGATTAGTTTGCTAAATAAAAATTTCTTAGATGATTGAAAATTGCTTAATATAGAAAAAACTTCTTAGAAGTTATAAAATAAAAAAATAGTGTAATCTTAGTAAGTCATCTTAGTAAGACCCCTGATTTCCAAGGAGGGTCAGGTCTCTGGCGAGTTCTTAAACCAAATGGCTCCTTTCTTAATCCCGGCACCCTGGTAGCCACCTACATTTTCATCCTGTTGTGAGTCATTTGATCACAGACTTGGCTAATTTCAAAGGCCCAGCTCTTCAGGAGAGTTCAACAAGGAGGAAGGAGAGTATGCAGATATCTCCAACCACCGCTCTGGGTTTGTGGAAGGGAAACCAAAACCTGAGGAAATGGTTTTGGAACCTGGTGTCCTTGCAGAGAGAGGCGTGACTGCCCTGGCCAGAAAGGGCAGATCTCCCACAATCTTCTTTCGTCCTCTTTCTCTCTCCTCTCCCCACCCCACCCCCATGCCTCTTCTCCCTCTTTCTCACATCCCAGTTTAAAGGCCTCTTGCTACCTAGCCCGTGTCTAGCCCAGCATTCCGGGTGCGCTTAGATCCACAGACAAGGAAGGGGATCTTTCAGACCAGACCCAAACCTCCCATCCTCTCCTTCCTAGCCCCTCCAGTGGGTGGGGGAGGAGAGCGTCTCTCCCTCTGCTCAGCGGGTGCCCGCACCTGCCTCCGCATCCGTAGCCGCACTGGCACTGAAGGTCAAAGGGAGGAAGTTCCCGGGCGGGTGGCACGCCGGGGCCCCCCACCCGGGATGCCGCAGCCCGCGCCCGGGACGCCCGAGCATCCTCTCTGGGTCCGTCCCGGTGCCTGAGCTGCCTGCAGGGGGTGGGTAGCAGCCAGCCTTCCCTCCCGGCCCTGCAGCCGCTTACCTTGAAAGACATCCTGCACATGTCAGCAGAGGCTCCGGCCAGGATGCCCGCCTCAGGGCAAACGCTGCTGCGCCCGGGTTTCCTCTCCGGAGGCGCCCTGCCTCACTCGGGTGGGTGAGCAGGAGCACAGGAGCGAGGCACCAGGCTGGGGCTGGGCTTCTGCAGACTGACTGGGTCTGCGGGCGCCTCACGCAGGAGCCGGAGCCGCAGCTGCTGCCGCAGCAGAGCTCGCAGGACGCCCCATGCCCGCGCTGATGTGGACCGGCCTCAGGCGCAGAAACTTGCTGTGCTTACACGTGGGCACAGCCCAGCCCCAGCCCCCTCCAGTCTCCCAGCACCTGCCTCCACCTGGGCCTGGAAACGTCTTGTCCCAAAGCCACCCAGTCACGCAGACCTGTTCATACAGTTTGTTTTTCTTAGAGCCTTTAAAGTTTTCAGAAGGCAGTTCTCTCATCCAATAAATCCAACAAATAAATAAACAAAAGCCGATCCCTTTCGATGGGGAGAAGAGTTATCCAGTCAATAAATATGAAGCGCCTACTATGTGCATCACACTGGACAGATATATAGGACAAAAGAAAGTCGCTGCCCTTGAGAAGTTCACAGACTAATGGAGGAGATAAACGATTATGTACAAAGAATTATATACACATAGGGCAATTAGGGAACTACCAGCAGAAAGAAGTCACTAAAATTAAAAGAAGGCGGGGACGACCTCAAGGAGAAGGTGAAATTTAATTTGGAATTTCAAGGAATCCAGGAAAGCCCCGAGGCCAAGATATGAGGGAGAGCCTTCCAGGCATAGTGGAGCACCAGGGAAAACCCTCAAGAGTCAGTCTCATGGAGACTCTAGTGGGAGCAGCTGCAAATAGGCTAATGTCATGGACTACGGATCTAATTGCATTTTGATGAGGATGAGGGACATCTGAGTCTTTTCTCTCTTCACTCCCTATATTCAATTTGTCATTAAGTTTAGTCTCATTCATTCTTCTTCCAAAGTGTTTTCTCATATCGAGGTCTTCCTTTAATTCCTAATACACTCCAGACGTTTACAATCCCATTTTTGAACTATCCCCTTTCTAACTGACTCCTTTCTCTTATGTCTCCCCACTTGGATTCATCACCATATTACATTATTATTATTATAATACTAAGTGCTCATTATAGTTCTATGCATTGGTTAGGAAGATTGGGATAAAAAGAAAGACAAAACCACAGTCTCCTGCCTCAAGGAATGTATATTTTTATTTTATTTTTTAGTGAACAATTTTATTTCCAGAAAAAAATTAAAGTTTTTGTATAAACAAAACAATGTAGCTACAGTAAGTTCCTCTCATCTTCTGAAGGCAATCTATGAATTATTTCATTTTCTGTTTTTAGAATATCTGAGCCATTTTCTTGTGTTATTTATTGCACTGTAGTGTTCAGGGTTTTTGGCTTATCATGTCTTTTGATAGCCTAATAATACTTACATTGTCTCTTTGCATTCTGTCTTCCAGATCTGAATGCTTTTGTGCATAGTGAACATATTTTCTTTTTTTAAAAAAAAATATTTTCTTTTAATGTTATGTTATTTTTGGTCTTCTAGATTGAAGTAGTGTATATTTTAAAGGAGACAAATAAATCACTAGATACACACTAGATACACACAAGATAGACAGAATTGATGAAGCTAAAATGAGATGGGGAAGACACTAGCACCCTGGGAGACCTGGAAAGTCCTTTTGCAGAAGATGAGATTTGAGCTGAGTCTCCCTGCCTGATTACCAAAAACACAACCATGGACAGAGGCTTGTTTAGTCATAAATCTACATTGCCTCTTGCTTTGAATTAGGGATTTTCTGTAATCTGGTCCCTTCCCTGCCTATCCAACTTTCTCCTTCACTGTTTTTCAAAGCAAACCAATCTTCTCAAATTTCTTGTTATTTCTCACACAAGGCACTTCTTTCCATTTTTCTGACTTTGTTCAGACTGCTTCCTCAGATTGAAATGTCTTCTTTCTTTTAATCTGCCAATCACCTTTCAACTAGGAAGACGAAGTAAGGAAAGAGAATTTATTCAGTGCCTATTAATGTTTGTCCTTAATTTTCAAAGAAGACATGATAAGCAAAGGAATTAGATTTGAGTGAGGGGTTTCTATGCTAAGTCATCAGCCTCACTTTCTCCTCCAGAGCCATCTGGATCCAGTGACCAGATATGAATCAGGAGATGGCCTGGATGTGAGGCAATCAGGGTTAAGTGACTTGCCTAGAGTCACACAGCTAGGAAGTGCTAAGTGACTGAGGTGGAATTCAAACTCCCATCCTCCTTACTCCAAGGTCAGTGTTTTATCCACTGCACCATCTAGCTGCCCTTCAGAGCCTACTATATACAAGGCAATATACTAAGTGTTTTACAAAAAATTATCACACTGGATTCTCATAACAAAACTGTGAGGTAGGGATAATTATTATTCCCAGTTTAAAGATGAGGAAATTGAAACAGAGGTGAGCCACATTTGAATTTAGTTCTTTCTGACTTCCAGTCCAACACATCTTCCTATTGATCTTCCAAAACTTAAGAGAATTCAGTCTCTCACACATTATGGCCCAATTGCCCGACTCCCCCAAGTGCTTATAATACATACATACATACATACATACATATATGTATATATATATATATATCTTCCTATCATTCTCATTTTCCATATATGTTGATTTCATCTTCCTAACCAATGCATAGAGAAGTAGTAGCTACTCTATCCAGTGCAATGGATGAAGTGTGAGATTAGGAGTTAGAGAACCAAATCCTACTTCAGAGCCTCAATTTCCTCCTTTATGGATGTGGAAATAATTCTTGCCCAGTATAAAGCAACAGAAGAGCTATGGAGACAGAGTTCAAATTCATACTCTGCTATTTGTGACCATGGTCAGATCATTTTTCTATCAGGGCCTCATATCCCTCATTTATAAAATGCAAACCTTATTCTAGGTAATTTCTGAGGCCCCTTCTAGCTCTCAGTCTGATGTATCTCAGCTTCTACTGTAACTACAAAACTCAGAGGGAGGCAGAAGATTTGGTATGAAGTTGTGCCCTGGTTTCTAGGTCACACCTGTTTACTCCCCAGTAGACTCTGCCTAGACAAAAATTGGAATGTTGGATATGTTTTCTGAGCTCTCTCCCTTCTTTTTCTGGTATCCCTTCCAATAGACTGGAGGTTCTGGGTCACCTTTATGTTACCTTCTTCCAGAGCTATGGTTCCCTACTTTGTCACATTCATGAATGAATGAAAAACTGCTTGAACTGGAAGATATCTTAAAAATCAAGTATTCCAAGTCCTTCATTTTAGATCTAAGACAATGAAGACTCATACAACTTAAGCTCAAAATCACTCAGATATTTAATAGCAAAGATGTGAATAAGACTCAGATCTCCTGGGTCTAAATCTAGAGACTTTTCTGTTATAATAGGCATCTATCTGTCCTGTAGCTTATTCCTCACAGACTAAGTTGTATAGCAAAATAAATAGTATCAGAGCAATATGCATAATGAATACAGCAATGGAAAGGGAAACAATACCTATAGATACCTAAATTTAGCTAGTGGTTATTTGTGATCTCAGAGTACTGAGGAGGAAACATTTCTCTCTCCTCTTGGTAGAAAGGTTTTTTGTCTTTGAAAAGGTAAAGAGAAGCCAATAAGGGTCCAGTATTTGGAGCATGCACTCAAATTTGCCCTTCCTGATAGGTTATACATATTATAGGTCCCAATACAATAGACGGAGTCTTGGGGAGCCTGCTTCAGGTCACAAGTTAGCTGAGGGGACAGTTAGTTAATGTGAAAAATGAATTCCTGCTGCAGTACCAATATGAAAGATTTAGAAGGTTAGCTTCCAGGTAATTCATGAGTATTTTAATGGTGACCTTTTCTCTCCACCTTCACTGTCAGACTGAGGTTAATGGGCATCTTTGTATATCTCTTCAAGGGCAATAGAATGTGAGGCCTGGAGTCAAGAAAACTCATTTTCCTGAGTTAAAATTTGGTCTTATGTGACTCTGGGCAAAACTTACCCTGTTTGCTTCCATTCTTCAACTGTGAAATGTACTGAAGAAGAAAATGGCAAACCTCTCCAGTATATATCCCAATTAGAAGTATAAAAAGTCAGGAATAACTGAAAAAGATGACTGAATAACAATAAACTTCAAATCACAATATATAGGCAACTGCTACCTATGCTTTTATATTTGAATCACAAATTCAAAAAACCCTAGAAATGAGGCTGAAGATTACAACTAAGAAGGTTTAGGAATATTTAAATGGATAGGCACACACATGTAGTTGAGGCTAGCAAAGTAGCCATACTGGAGATGGAAATGACATTGATGAGTACTTCACATCATAGATCAGCAAGAGATCTTATCAATCATTTTCGTTCAATGCCCTAGTTTTCCATGTGACCAAGGTCCAGGTTGGGTGACTTACACAAGGCCATCCATCAGGGACTTGGATTCAGACCTGTTCACTTTACATCCACTGTTCTTTCTAATAAATCCCCAGTGCTCTATGTAGAAGTATATAATATAAAGTGAGGACATGCTTTGTTTTTTATGTCAAAATATTTCTACTTCCTCCTGGTGACACCCTCTAGGGAAACACCTTCTAGGAAGACTACCTTTCCCCCAAGGAAGGCAAGAGAGTCATTTCAGAACCCCGCTATTTTTAGAAGATATCAGGGATAAAAATGATTTGTGAAATTGATTGCTATTCTACTCTCTCTAGTTACTTAAGATGGGGTTGGGTAAAAGTAGATAGAATATTGTTCTTGTTCAGTCATTTTAGATTGTTTTTTGTGACCACATTGGCGGGGTTTTTTGGCAAAGATACTAGAGTGGGTTGCCATCCCTTCTTCAGCTCCTTTTAGAGATAAGGGAAACAGAGGTAAGCAATTTTCTCAGTCACTCACCTATATTGAACTCACAAAGATGAGTTTTTCCTGACTCTAGATTTATTTACTGTGCTTTATTTACTGTGCCTCCTAGCTGCCTCTCTCTATATAATATAACATGGATTAGAAGAGACTGTAGTTTTGTGGAAAATAATATTGATTTCTGAGAAAATCTGAGTATAGATCTTAACTTTGCCACTAACTAGCTATGCTGTGTTACTTTGGGCAAGTCACTTTATATCTATGATTCTCATATAGATTCCTCATCACTAAAATGGGAATTGTATATTTGCACTTGCTTTGAGTAAAGTTTTCCATAAAACATAACACACTATATATGTATTAGCTATTTAAATGGTACAGGAGAGAGAATATTGGATCTAGAGTCAGGAAAAGCTGAGCTTAAATCCAGCTTCAGAGACTTACTAGCTGTGTGACCCTTGGCAAGTCGCTGAGCTTCTCTTTGCTTCAGTTTCCTTATCTGTAAAATAGGAATAATAATAATAATAGCACCTACCTCATCAGGTTCTTATATAAACTAGGATATTTGTAAAATATTTAATTAAAATAGTGTCTGGTTCAGAGCAGTTTATTAGTAAATGATTATTTCCTGATGATGGTGAAGATAATAATGCAATATATTATAAATGCATTAGAGAAAACAAAATGCCATGTGAGGTCCAAGGAGAAAACAATAGTTACAGGCTGGGAGGAAGTCTTTCTGGAGGGGGCAGCATTTGAGTTGAGTTTTAGAGGATGGGTCAGAATTCATCAGAGGAAGAATGGACGGTAATTATAAAGAATAGCCTGGAGAAGTTACATGAAGGCAGGAAAGTTTAGATCACAGCTGGGAAATGGAGCAGTTTACCTTGTATAGAGGAGGGGGAAGTGCAAAGACAAGGGGAAGTCAGAGTGGCAGGACTTCGAATGCCAGTCAAAGGATTTTGAGTTTTACTTTGTAAGCAATAGGGAGCTACTGAAGATTGTTGAACATGAATGACAAGAGAAATCTATGCATAGGGACTTGAGTAACTGCTTGTAGTCTTTAGGATAAAACAGAAATTCCTTAAATTGACTTTTAAAACCCTTTAGCCTTCCTTTACAGACATATTTTACATCACTCCCTTTATAACTTGTTTTTCAGTCAACATCTAAAGTCTGTGCCTTTGATGGGGCCATTCCTGCTATCCCCCAAGCCTGGAATGCTCTGCCTCCTCTCCTTTTCCTCTAGTCTGAACCCAGTTGCTAGCGTTAATCCAGACTTCTCATTATGGGCTGGTTGATAAAAGATGGCCTGCCTAACAAGGTGAGAAATGCAAAGGAGGTTTCTATTGTTAAATGGAAATAGAGAATTCAAGATTGTACTGGCTGAGGCCCATAGGTGACTTTAATGAATAGTTTGTATCTTTTTTAGAGATGGAGACCACTATTTTTAGACTTAATGCTTTACCACTTCCACTAACTCAGTTGACTCTCATCGATGAAGATTTAGTTCTTGAGGGATGCTATTTTGCCAGGTTCGTTCATGACTGTGCCCATTATTAGAAAGGCATTTTCCTGCCAATAATTGGTTACCATTACTTTAAACCTCAGAATTATCCTGAGGAATGGGTTCTGGCAAATCCTTATAGCAGTGATACTGTATGCTACATGGCTAGTGTATGAGAGAGTCTTAAAGTAAAGAACAGACAATATTTTTTATTTATACTGATTCCATAGGAATGGCTGAATGACCTGGAGCTTGAAGAAAACAAAAGTGGTCAGCTAAAGGTTCTCCCTTTTGGGATCAGGACCTATGGAGAAATAATACTAAGACTCCTGCTTGCCGGGTTTTTATTTACAACGCCGGCTTCTTTATGCTAGTCCGTCCTCTTACTCACCAGTCCAACACGTGATGAGTCTTCGGGGTACCTCCGGCCCCCACTCTTTGATGGGGGAAGAACCAGACAGAGCGCCTGAGGTGGATAATTTATTCTTCTGTGTTCACATTCCCGCTCCCCCCAACCTCTCAGCAGACACTTTTATCCCCTCTGTCCTCCCTCCCATGAACTCTTACTCAATGAGGGGCCGAGTTCTGTAACATTCCCTTATAAGGTGATTATGTTTCCCCCTCTAAGCGACCGCCAAGCCTCTTCCCCCCGCCCCCAACATCTCCCCCTTTCTGTTTTACAAGGTTATCACTTGGTGTGACCTTAAGCGGTGCTGAGGTTAGCCTTAAGCGGTGTCATTTCTACTGGCCTCTGATAGCTGGGGGCGAGGAACCCTGTCTTAGGTCATCTCCTTCAACCCAGGACCTTGCCCGTCCTAGGCGCCCGACACCCTCAGGGCCTGTCTTAGGTGGCTGGGTCAGGAGAAGTTGCCCGTCTTGGGGTTTACCTCGTCTTACCCCTAGGTGTCACATGTCATGCATGGCGGCTAGCCAGACTTGGGGATCCTCCCCCGTCTCCATGGCCATGAAGGCTTTCTGAGCAAGAAGCATATAGCCCCTCTGTCGCCTAGCTAGGCGGCAGAAACAGACAACAAGTAGGGTGATTCCCAGAATCAGCGTCCTTGTTCACCCTCAAGGGGGTATCCTCCCGCCATCTGGCAATCCCTCCATGGTATGGGATCCTCGATGTCTTCCCCTGTGGCCACACATGAGGGGCCCCACCGAGGCAGAAGGGAGCCCCATCGATGTATTGGTCACTAGCAGGCGAGGGTAGATCGGGGAGTTCCGTGCTACCGGAAGGGGAGAGGGAATAACTCGGAGTATTCCCCATGTCGGATTTCCTTCAGATGGAGCACCTCCAAGGATCCCTACGATGATCAGAAGGCCTGAAAAAGGAAGAAATTCCTCTCACCCCGTAGGGTTGGGCATTAATCAAGGTCTCTTATCTTGTAAACAGGGAGCCATCTTTCTGGCTCTTCTATCTTATCCTCGGGATGAAATGACAGGTGGCCCTGTCTTCTGTTCTTTACCGTTACAGGGCCATGCCAACCTCCCTCTTCATCTCTCCACATGACTTTAGAGCCTGGTAGGGCCTTGGTGGGAGAGGGCAGGAGTGTTGGTTCTTTCTTAGCATGTCCTTTTGGGGAGAAAAATCTCTGGGCGGCTGTAGTGCCGTCATCCCTGACTTGTAGGAAATTCATGGTAAATAGTACCTGAGACAGGTCTGAATGGGTCAGTGACCTGCCAACTCCCCCTTTCTGTTTAAAAAGCGTAGTTTTGAGTGTGCGATTTGCTCTTTCTACCAAAGCTTGGCCAGTGGGATTGTAAGGGATCCCGGTGGAATGGGAAATGGAAAATTCTTTGCAAAAGGAAGCAAAGGCTCTCGAGGTGTAGGCAGGCCCATTATCGGTTTTGATAGCCGAGGGGACCCCTAAGACAGCCATCTGGGCATATAGATGTGAGAGAACGTGTTTAACCGCTTCTCCTGGCTGTAGAGAGGCGAAGGTGAAGGAGGAGAAGGTGTCCACCGAGACATGGATGTACTTACGACCCAGGTGAGTAATGTCCATCTGCCAAAGAGCATTGGGGGCCGTCCCCACGTGGGTTAGACCCCTCTGCGGGGAGGGCTTGTCTAAAGGGAGCACAAGAAGTGCAGGAGCGCACAATTTGGCGAGCCTCCTTCCGGGGAATGCTGTATAGGCGCTGGAGCGACCTGGATGACAAGTGATACTTACCATGTGCCAGCTGGGCAGGTGTGAACAGGTTTAACAAGAGAGCCCTATCTGCCTCCGCATTGCCCTGGAATATGGGGCCGGTGGAAGAAACGTGAGAGCGCACGTGAAGAACAAACAGGGGGTGGTTTCTATCACGGAGGGAGGATTGCAGCTGTGTAAGGAGTGGGCTAATGGAAGAAGTCGAGGAAATGAAGGCATCTTCTAAACGAGGGATTAGCATGGCACAATACATACTGTCAGTAATAAGATTAAAAGGGGTGTCTCTGTAGAGACGGAAAGCCTGAAGTATAGCATATAGTTCATTCTTCTGAGTGGAGTCAAAGGAGGTATCAAAAATCCAGGTGGCGGGTCTAGCAGGGTCATGGACCACAGCACGGCCCAACCTGGTAGCGTCAGTGAAGACATTAGGGCCGGTCACTGGTTCTGGGGACACTAGAGGGCGCGGGCGGGAAAGGTGCAGTTCAGCGAACACTCTAACCACGGGAGGTGGCGTGAGTCTGGTCTGAGAGAGGGTAGTCAGGACAGTGGCCCAAGCGATAGATCTATCAACTAGCGAGTGGGTCACCTCCTCTGGGAGGGTAAAGTTGAGGACAGGCAAGAGGCCAAAGAGACGCTGGCATCGCTCTGAGGCCTGAAGGCAAAATAAGGCCAGGGCCTCCCACCGGTCCCGGATGATGCTCTTAGTGGTCCGGGGGTATAGCCATTCAAGGCATCCATGTCTCTGGAATAAACATCCCCAGCCCAGGGAACTGTCCCCCAGTGTGTGGAAGAGGACAGGCGACTCCGGGTCGTATTGAACCAAGAAGGAAGAGGTTCTGCGGAAAATTTCCGAGAGCGCCTGTCTTGCCTGAGGGGTCCAACTTCTAGGGGATGACAGATGGGAGTCGCCTTTAAGGACATCATATAGAGGTTGCATTAAGGAGGATGGGAGGGGCATAGCGGGACGCAGCCACTGTATGGCGCCAACAAGCCTCTGAAAATCATTAAGAGTAGTGTATCCCTCGACGTTGATTGGAGGAAGTGCCCTACTAATCTTTCCCGGAAAAATCCTATGCCCCAAGTAATCATAGGGGAAATCCATCTGTACCTTTTCCGGGGCTATGTGAAGCCCCTTCTTGCGGAGGACATGGGTGGTGCGTTGCAAGCAAGCCCGAGCCCCCGTCACAGAAGGTGCTGCAATCAAGATATCATCCATGTAATGTATGAGCATGCAATTCGGGAATTCTTTTCTGATAGGATGTAGCAGAGTATCCATGTAAAGCTGGCACAGGGTGGGGCTATTGGCCATTCCCTGCGGTAGGACGGTGAACTGATAACGTTTACTGGGGGCTTGGAAATTGATCGCGGGGAGGGAAAAGGCAAATTTTTCTTTGTCCTCCGGGTGGAGGGGAATGCTATAGAAGCAGTCTTTAACATCAATCACTATAATAGTCCACCCTTGCGGGACTGCAGTGGGCATAGGGAGACCAGGTTGGAGGGTCCCCATGGGTACCATGTTGGCATTTACTGCCCGAAGATCAATCAACATTCTCCAACTCCCCCCTTTCTTTTTTATGACAAAGACGGGGGAGTTATACGGGCTAAGGGACGGTTCCACTTTGTTCTCGCGCAGGAGGGTCATTACTATGTCTGTGAGGGCGATGAGCTTTTCTTTTGTCAGGGGCCACTGCTCAACCCAAATAGGTTTCTTATTAATCCATGTTATTCTGGGGGAAAAGCTCATCTCTAGAGTGGCCCCAATTAATTTCCCCGCAGGCTATCAGGGGTGGCAAGTGTCAGGTTAAGCTGGCTCAAGATATCTCTACCCCATAATGCATAAGGGAGATCGGGTAGGCACAGTGGGGTGAAGAGTCCAGATTCTTCCAAAGCTGACCACCGTAAGGCGTGTGCTGCTTTCATGGCAGATCTATTGCCCCCCACCCCCGTCACTGCTTGAGGGCTCTGTAGGAGTGGCCACTCGCGCCTCCACTGTCCCCTATTTATGACAGAGCAATCGGCTCCAGTGTCAATTATCCCTTCGAGCTTCTGATTTTCCACCGTGACGGTTAACAGTGGTCGCCCAGAGCTGACCGGGTGGACCCAGTTCACATGAGCGGGAGGGGCCCGCAAGGGCAGCGCCTTTCCCACCTCTTGGCCCTGTTTTACCAAGGTGGGAAAGGGGTGGGGGTTTGTGACCCTTACGGATGTGGGACTTCCGGGACCAAAAATGACCTGGGTATGGGTGACTAAGTCCACACATCTCTCAGCCCCTGTGATGAGCGCTGGGAAAATATTTAGCTCGATGGGAATCATCGAGGTTTCCCAAGGCCCGATCTCTCTCTGCTGTGTCCCTTCTCTATAGTCAACCCTCACGGGGATAGTCACAGTGATGGGGCCGCTGTCTTCGAGCACGGGGGGGCCCCGCGGCCGGGCCCCTCCCTTTCCCTTTTCCCGACTTCCCTTTGGATCGGCAGAACCTGGCTATGTGACCTGGCTTTCCACAGGAATAACAGGTCGGAACTGAAGTGGAGGGGGGCCGCTGCCTGCACTGTGCTTTGAGGTGCCCTGGCTTTCCACACCCAAAACAGGTGGGTCTCACCTGCATACCGTGAAGGGCGGTCAGGAGGCTATCCTCCCGGTTCTCCATGGCAGTCACTAAGGCTTGAATTGAATCCTCGCTGGGCATGTCCAGCAATTTGTCAACAATTTCTTCTAATGAAGCGTCGGGGGGAAGGCTGCTAATGGCTGCGATCCCTTTGGGGCGAAGACCCTCTTTAATCAATTGTCTCATAAGTAGATCAGATCCCAGGGTGTCTCCCATTATACGAGTCACTGTCTCTTTAACTTCGTTCACAAATGAGAGGGGTGTCTGATCTGCTCTCTGCTTCAGCCCAACCAACTTCTGTGTGGCTCTCCCCCCTTTCATGGCTCCAATCTTATCCCAAGCTGCAACATGTGTTTCTTTAACAGTCTCTAGCTCAAACTGGCCATACCGGGCCTGAACAGCAGGGTCAGTATAGGCTCCAGTTCCACACAGGAGGTCAATGGCTAAATCCAGGGGAGTATAACCCCGGGATTTTGCCAGCTTAGAGGCCTCTCTGCGGGCCTGAGCCTTAAAAGCTAAATATAAGGAGGCATCCAGGCACACGGCTGCAATTTCGTCAAAGTCAGCAGGGGTCCAAGGGTGTGTAGCAAAGAGGTTTTGCATCAGTCTTTTTACATAAGGGGAGCTTGGGCCGTATTTAATCACGGCCTCCTTAAGTTCCTTAAGCATCTTAAAAGGGACAGGGCGGTAGTCTCGGGCTCCGGTAAGGGGGTCCGTAAATACCGGGTAGAGGCCCCAGTCATCCCAGTCCACCTCCTCCCCTTTCTCTATTGCTATGGAGGCACTGGTGGCAAGTAGGCCGGATGGGCGGAGCCCTTGAGGGGATCTCTGAAGGGCGGACAAGGAACACGGGGGATTTTTTGCCTCTGTTTCCTGGCTGGGCCGCCAAGTCTGGGGCGTGGCAGCTGTCCAATCAGCGCGGACTCCTCCCTCCTCGTCAGCAGCCTCCCGGTCCCACCTACTCACGCTCCTCTTCCTGCCACCCCTGAGGACTGTTTGCACCCCTCCCTTCCCGCGCTCGGAAACTTCCGGCCCTGAATCTCTAAGTGTGCCACATTCATTGCCCTCCCCCTTTTCATTCTGTCTCGGTAAGGAGGGGCATGCGGCATTTTCTTCTCCCTGGGGGCCCCTTGTTCCCCCATTGTTTCTTCTAAGTTCCTCCCATGGATACAGGGGAGGGGGTGGCCTTCCCTCTTCCTCTGAGCTCTCTGAATCCGATCCCGCCAACGAGCTACCCACCTGAGTGCTGATTGTTCATGCCAAAGTCACCTTCTGGGGATGCAGGGCTGCATCCACTATCTTATACACTGTAAAATCCTCGGGGGTCAGTTTTCCCGGGCAGGTGTCATCATAGGAGGCCATCTGCTGCCCTACCACCTTCCATTTATCTGGTTGGATCCCACTATGTTGCACCCAAGGGCAGATGTTCCAGATATTCTCAACAAAAGCACGGCACATCTTGATAGGTAATTTACAGCCATGCTTAGCGCAGAGTTTATAAAGCTGCACTGCAACGACCTCTTTTTCCTCCGGCTCAAAGGCGGGAATACTATTCCGGCCCCCCATGCTGTCTACTAGCCGAGGCTGCAATCCTAACAGGTGGCAGAACTGGAAAGTTCCCGTTCGGCAAAAGAGAAGGAGGCAGCAGGGCACAATCAGACAGGCCAGCACGGCAAGGAGCGTGATTAGAGCAGAAGGAGAAAGGGAAGAGAAAGGAAGCATAGTCAACACAATAGGGATATGTCCCTCAGGCAATATCTGAGAGTAAACGCCCTCTCCTTCCTCCCGGTCGGAAACGACCGAGGCTGTCTGGAGAATCTGACCAGCGGATTCAGACGTTCCCTAGCAAAATCAGGTCCCTGTTCGGGCGCCACTTGCCGGGTTTTTATTTACAACGCCGGCTTCTTTATGCTAGTCCGTCCTCTTACTCACCAGTCCAACACGTGATGAGTCTTCGGGGTACCTCCGGCCCCCACTCTTTGATGGGGGAAGAACCAGACAGAGCGCCTGAGGTGGATAATGAGTCTTTATTCTTCTGTGTTCACATTCCCGCTCCCCCCAACCTCTCAGCAGACACTTTTATCCCCTCTGTCCTCCCTCCCATGAACTCTTACTCAATGAGGGGCCGAGTTCTGTAACATTCCCTTATAAGGTGATTATGTTTCCCCCTCTAAGCGACCGCCAAGCCTCTTCCCCCCGCCCCCAACACCTGCTATATTCATTTGTTTGTAGAACATATTCATGATTATCATAGACACCATGTGCTCTCTGCTGAACCGAAAAATCAGGTTGATATTCTTAGAGAAAAGCAGAAATTGGGGAATGGTGTCATCATCAACCAATGTGCAGAAGCTGTGATACTGTTAACAGGACTATGCAACTACTTCTATTCAATAATGCTCATTTTAATGAACAAAAATTATATTCTTCTTTCCTCTCACCCACCAATAAAATGAGAAAAAAATAACCAAAATCTTTGAAACAAATAGTTAAACCAACAAATTCCAACACTGGTCACATTCAAAAGACCTATCTATGCCTCTTTTCCATTTTGAGTCCATCATCTCTCTGCCAGGAGGTTGGTAACATGCTTCATCATCCATACTCTGGAGTCACAATTGTTACTGCATTGATCAGAATTGTTATTTTTTTATAATGGTATTGTTATTGTGTAAGTTGTTCTCCTTGTGTTGCTCATTTTATATCAGCTCCTTTAAGTCTTCCAAATTTCTCTGAAATGGTCTCATTTATAATTTCTTACAGTATAAAAATATTCCATTATATTCATATATCAAAACTGGGTTTTTTTAGTTGTATCTGAATCTTTGTAATCCAATTTGTGACTTTCTTAGAAAAGATACTTTCCCCAAAATTGTTTTCTATTCCTAACTCCCTTAACTTGACTGAAGACTTTCTTTTTTTGAATAATTTTTCCCAATTACATGTTAAAAACAACTATTAGCATTCATTTTTGAAAATGTTGAATGATAGGGGCAGCTCGGTGGTACAGTGGATACAGAGGATACAGAGCACTGGCCCTGCAGTGAGGAGGATCTGAGTTCAAATTTGACCTCAGAGACTTAATAATTAGCTGTATAACCTTGAGCAAGTCACTTAACCCCATTGTCTTGCAAACATAAAAAAATTGTGTTCTAAATTTTTTCTCTTCCTCCCTTCTTTCATTCTTCCCTCCCTGAGATGATGAGCAGTTTTATATATTATACATGTATAGTCATGCAAAACATATTTCCACATTAGTCATGTTGTGAAAGTAATCAGAGAGACCAAAAAATAACCTATAAAAATAAAGTGAAAAAATAATATTCTTCAATCGGCATTCATAATCCATAAGTTCTTTCTTTGGAAGTGAATAGTATTTTTTATCAAGAGACCTTTGGCATTGTCTTGGATCATCATATGACTGGAAATAGCTGTCATCATTTGCAGTTGGTCATCATACAATATTGCTGTTATTGTGTACAGTCTTTTCCTGGTTCTGTTTGCTTCACTTTGCATCAGATAATTTAAGTCTTTCCAGGTTTTTCTGAGGTCATTGTGCTTAATAGTATTTCATTATAATTATATATCACAAATCCTTTGACTATTCTCCAGATGATGGACATCCCTACAATTTCCAATTCATTGCCACCACAAAAAGAACTGCTATAAATATTTTTGTACAAATGGGTTCTTGCCCCTTTTTAAAAATGTCTTTGGAGGGGTGACTAGATTGCACAGTAGATAGAGCACCGGCCCTGGAGTCAGGAGTACCTGAATTCAAATTTGGCCTCAGACACTTAATAATTACCTAGCTTTGTGTGTGGCCTTGGGCAAGCCACTTAACCCCATTGCCTTACAAAAAAAAAAAGCCCCTAAAATTTTTTTTAAAAAAATCTTTGGGTTATAGACCTAGAAGTGGTATTGCTGAATTAAAGGATAGACCCAGTTTTATAGTTCTTTGGACATAGTTCCAAATTATTCTCCAGAATAATTGGGTCACAAGTCTGTCAACAACAATACTTAGTATTCCAACTTCCCCACATCCTCTAATATTTATTATTCCTGTTTTCTGTCATATTAGCTTATCCTTCAGGATGTTTATCCATTATACCCCATCCTGCTCTCTATATAGCAGAATCACTTGCTAGTTCTTGTACACAATATTCCCCCTTCTCACTTCTGTATCTTTGTGCAGACTGTTCCTTTCCTTCCTTCCTTTTATATCCTGAATTTCCTATCTCCCTTTAAGAGTTTTAAAGACCTATCACAGGTAATATCTTTTAGATACCTTTTCTTCATCTTTGAATTGTTAAAGCCCCTCCCATCTCACTCTATTTAATGTTTTATATGCTATAGTTCTTTATCTGAGAATTTGCAGTTTCCCCTTAAGTAAAATTCCAAATTGAGAATAGATACTACTTTAGTATTTGGCTACCAGAGAATCTGGCACATATTCTTATATAAATGTTGTTATTAATATTAGCTATTATAATGAGCTTAACAATATTATAATAGTTATATTTATAATAAAATTATAAACAATCATTATATAATATATTATTATATGCAATCTAAAACATAATTATTAATTATAATAATCAAATTATCAATTTCAGTAATGATAATTAGAATTGTCCAAAGTCACCAGGACAGTAAATGAGATCTGAACCCAGGTCTTTTGATGTTACAAACAATGTCCTTTCCATTGTATCATGTTGCCTCTTAAATGTTTATTGTTTGGTTATCTGACACTATTCATAGACTGAATACTTTTGAATTAACTAATTAATTAAGTATTACTAATACTTTTGTATTAACTCTTTTACCTGCCTTCATTTTTCTCTTCTGTATGTGTATTTTACTCCCAGCTATCCTATGAGGTAGACATTACCACAGTTGTTTCTTCATCTTACAAACAATGAGCCTAAGGCTCAGAGAGCCAACATGACTTGCTTATAGCTTCATAGCTGGTAATCCTTTTTTTTTTTTTTTTGGCAAGGCAATGGGATTAAGTGGCTTGCCCAAGGCCACACAGCTAGGTAATTATTAAGTGTCTGAGGCTGGATTTGAACTCAGGTACTCCTGACTCCAGGGCCAGCACTAGCCACCCCCATAGCTGGTAATCCTTAAAGTTGCAAATATACTCAGATCTTATAACTCCAAATTCATTTTTCTTTCTACCCTAATGGATCAGGCCTCCTCAAGTTGTGTGAGACCAAACTGTCCTCTCTCACCTTCTGCTTCATGGAACCCTCAAGCTAACATTGTACTAACTTCCCTGAATTTTCAGCTACTAGAAACCCCATTTCACAATTCTCATCTAACTCCCTGGATGTGGTTTCCTGGTGAATTCTGGCTTCAATCATCAGAGCTGCCTATTTATTTTCTTGGCTCTTAACTTCAAACCATGCTTTCTTTCCCCAGGAGGGTTTTTTCCCCTCTCTGGTCCTGATAATTGCAGCCTAATCAGTATCAGACATCTGGTCCATCCTCTCTCTAGGGAACTGGGATTTGACAGCTCTGACCTTGGGTAAGTCAATTAATCTCTTAAGACCTCATCTGTAAAATGAGGGCTTTGGAATAAATGATCTCCAAGGCCCTTCCAACTCTAAAAAAGTCCATGTCATGATAAATTCTATTTATTCAAGTCAAAGAAGAGAACTTGACTTTTTTTATCCTTCTATGAATGTGTGTCTCATTAATGTGTGTACTTCCTTCAATGGTTTAGATTACAGACCATCTAGTCCTTATTTGAAGAAATTCTTGTCTAATTTTCTCATAAATTCTTTATGTAGGGATCCACCTAGTATACTGGGGAGCCTTTCTATAGATCTAATATTATGTTATTATAGCCATTGGTTATCTGTTCTTCTTTCTGCAAGGCCACCCACTTGCTTTCTGCTTTTTCTCTCTCTTCGTCTCTTCATCTCTCTCTCTCTCTCTCTCTCTCTCTCTCTCTCTCTCTCTCTCTCTCTCTCTCTCCCCCCTCCCTCCATCTCTTATTATATTGCATTCTGTTCATAAGCACCTTGCTTTCCTTCATTACTCTCTGAGTTACTCACAATTTCAATTCATCAGACATTGTGATATGTTAAGATTCCTAGCCATTTCACATCCCTGGAAGAATATTGCTGTTAAAAGATAGATCTTTATTTTAGGGAGAAGATTGTAATAACTTTCCAAAAGAAATCTATCTGATTCTGCTCCTCCCACTCAATTTTGAGCTTAGCTTATTGTCAGTATACAGTATCTGCCAGAAATATGTGCCAATGGACAAGCTCTTTTTTAAAAAAAAATCAAATATGGGCCATGAGCACTTTGAGGGGAGAAGGATACCACAAAATCAGGGAAGCAAAAATAGGTTATTGCAATTCCCCAAGGATTAGAAATCACCTGTCTGAAACATGGAATCATAGAGTCACGGAATTTTAGGTGTGAGAAAAACCTTAGCAATCATCTAGTCAAATATATACTTGAAAAAAGAATCTCTTTCACCTGAAAAGTGAGTAGCCAGATGTACTTGCAAACCTCCATTGACAGGGAACTCACTACCTCATGAAACAACCTAGTCACCTTTCAGGCAACACTAATGTTATGAAGTTTTTCCTTAATGTAATGGGAAGATTGACCAATGTGGGTCCAGTACTTAGGATATGTTCAGATTTACTTTCCTGGTTGTCTATAAAAACTATATGCAGATATTCCCTGCCTGGATCCTGTCTAACATGTGGAGGCTTGGTAAGCCTACTCTTATACATGATTGTCTGTGGGGCTGGTACTGTGATGTGATGAAGTTTTTTCATTGACTTCAGAACTGGAAGGACTGATAATTCAGATTCAATACTGAATGTACACTAAAGGGACTGAGGGGAGGAACTCCTACCATCTTTCCTTGTCGCTTTTGGCTGAGAAGGATTGCTTAAACAGTCAGGTTGAGGGGCCTTACCTGTCCCTCTCCCCTCCCCCCAACATGATGACATTTCTATTTCTTTCATGTTTAATCTTCCCTCATCTTAGATGAATGAGTAACCTGTGATGGGAGTTGGGATATTCAGCAGAGAGATCCCACCACCACCAACCCCACCAATACCTGGAGTCAGTAGCAAAGTGGTAATGATCAATGACCGAAGAAATATTTTAAAGCCCTAAGAAGGATTTTAAAGAAGTAGGTTTAGGAATTGTGATCCCCCATTGTTGAGAAAGATGCCAGTTAAGGACTTTGGATCTGCTTGGGATCTAACAGATAACCATACCAATAGGGATTGCATGAGGTCTCCATAAAAGGAGAAAAGGACTTCCAGGACCAGGAGATGGTTTTCTCAATACATTTGCTTCATTACCCTTGTTCTTTTACATTTAAACCTATTTTTCCCAGAGACACTGTATGTGCAGGGAGAGAGTGCACTTCTGGGTTGGGGGGAATATTTTTAAATACTATTCTTGCCAATCCTTTTCTGTAAATATCCTCATTTAAAAGTTTGGAGTTCTATTAGTCAGTTGGTTTGGAGGGATATATCCTAATGGGTCCTTAGAGGCTACAGTTTTAGAAGCCATAGCTCTTCAGGGTTACTCAACATAATTCTAAGTGTGATATGAGCTGGACAGAGAACAATGGAATTTCCCCAAGCTTTTTCCTGGGAGCCAAATAAGAATGAAGCTTTTTGGGTTGCCCTACCATGCTGTTGACTCATACTGATCTTGCAGTCCTACAACAACTGATTACTTTCAAAAAAAAGAAAATATTAGTCTGGCATGGCCTATTGGCTCCTTGTAGTCACCATTTCCTTTTCTAGAGCTTCAGTACTTTTGTCTTTGGTAATATATTTTAGAGTTATAACCAGGAATCAATAGCAAGATCACTGGGCTATATAGTCTTCAGGTTCTACTCTTTTCTATTTTTTTGAAATTTGAAATATTTCCTCTTCTCCAATCTTGTACCTTTTTAACATTTATTTTCCTTCCTTTTTTCTCCTCTTCTCTCCCTTCCTTCCTTTTTGCTTTTCTCCTCATCTCCCTCTTTTTGTCCCTTTCCCTTCTCTCTCTTTATCTTACTATTTTTCCTCCTTCCTTTTTCTTTCTTCCTTCTTTTTTCCCTCCCTCTCTTCCTTCCTCCCCTTTCTTAAAATCTGGATGCCATGGGTTTTATTCTCATCTCTGATATATAATGGTTGTGTCACCCTGGGCAAGTCATTTGAACATTCAGTTTCCTGGGTGACTCTGTGAGATTTAGTCTAAAGTAAACTTTGCAGACAATCTATATTGGTCCCAATCTGTATTGGTAGACAGAATTTCCTCATCGAAAGTTCCCTATATTGGGGCAGTGAAGTGGCACGGTGAATAAAACACCAGTCCTGGAGTCAGGAGGACCTGAGTTCAAATTCGACTTCAGACATTTAATAATTACTTAGCTGTATGACCTTGGGCAAGTCACCTAACCCCATGACCTTCCCCCCCAAAAGATTCCATAGAATGTAATTAAACAGTCATATGTAAAAAAAATTTAAAAAGAAAGTTCTCTATATTGATAAAAATAATTGGTCCAGAAATCAATAAAATTATCTCCCTTTGAGACATTTTTGCTCCATCTTATTTCTGTTTAAATGCCATTCTCCTTGGCCAAAGTAAATTAAACCATAATATAACTAATATTTGTATAGCATTTATTATTTGATAAATGCTTTCTAATTTGATTCAACCCTCACAGGTAGGTGCTATTATTATTATTATTACCCCCATTTTAAAGATGAAGAAACTGAGGCAAACAGGGGTTAAGTGACTTATATAGAGTCATACAGTTAGTGCCTGAGACCTTCTTTCTGTCATCAGTTATTCTTGTCCCATTCATCCCAAGCAGTGATGCTGTTCTTTCATTCATCTTCTTCTTTCCCCAAATAGTTTTTTAAAAAGAACCTCTTCTTTATGATCATTAGTTTCCTCCATAGTCCCTGCTCATTGACAAAACTCAAGCATCCCTGTGAGTCATTGGGCTGCCTGTGTATGAATTCCTGAATTCATTTTGAACTTGGATTACAAAGGAGGCCAAACATGGCTGAAGGGTCCAAGACACTTGGAATTCTTGCTCAAGAATTCCAGGAAGGGATTGAGAAGATGTGTCCCTCGGTGCAAGGACAATATGTTGGCAAGAACAAGCATTTTTTATAGACACTGACATATTTGTCCCAGTCTTAAGATGAAATAGGATCAATGGGGAAAGAGTATCAGACTTGAAATGAGAAGAACTCGATTCAAGTCCTATCTCTGACACTTGCTAGATAAGTGATCCCAGGCAAGTAATTAGCTCTTTGAGCTTTAGTTCTCATCCTTAAAATGCAGATAATAATATCTGAGTTACCTCACAGGATTAGTGTGAGGAAAGTATTTTGTGATCCTTACAGTACTATGTAAATGTGTTTAATATGGCTCACACAAGGAAAAGAAAAGAAAAGCGAACTAGTGATTAGGAGAGGCTCTCACATTGACTTTAGTTAAATTACTGACATGAGTTTGTGTACAGAGATTGTGTGAATCCAGTCTCTTATGCAGCAAAAAAAAAAGTAGTTTGTGTTTCATTTTTCAAGTTTGTATTTTTTCAAGTGGAGTTTATTAATTTTAAAAATTAAAGTTAAAATGTTTCTTGTTTGATGGACAAAAATAATATCCTTTAGGATTTCAAATTCAATTAATTTCATCTTCAACAAAGGAAAAATAATCCTGGTTGCACTTCCTAATGAAATGTGCTGCTCATGCCTCAGGTTACTAATCATGTATGTTTGTGTTTCATTTTTTCATCATTTTAACAGTACTCATACAAGTTGTTACAAGGAATAAGAGAAGGAATTGAAAAAGATATCACTAAATACACCTTAAATGATGAATACCACTCACTTTCACACCCATTTAAATGAAGGTAAGATATATCTAAAGATAACAAAAATTACCTTTACTTTGACAAAACTAACCTTGAGGAAGATAGCATGCTGTGGAGCTAAAAAACACTGGACTTGGAGTCAGTCTGAACTGTCCTTAATAAAATAATTTCCAGATTTTTTAAGTTTAAATTGTACCTCTGACACTTTCTAGCTATGCAACCATGGACAGGCAAGTGACATCATCATCTTCATCACCACCACCACCATCATTACCATCCATATGATAATTAGGATATTAATGATGAGCATTTATATAGTACTTTAAGTTTTTTAAAATGCCTAGTAAATATTATCTTATCCTATCATTAGATGATATTATTATAACCCTCATTATATAGATAAGCAAACTGAGGTAGACAGAGGTTAAGTAATTTGCCCAGGGTCATGCAGCTAATAAATTTCTGAAATTTGAATTCAGTTCTTCCTAACAAATAAAGATAATAATATTTATACTCCCTGTCTCCCAGGGTTTTTGCAAGGGTAGAGTTTTAGAAATTTTAAATTACTATATGAATGAAAGTTGTTGCTATTATTATTAATTTGCCTTTGAATTGTGAATTTGCTATTAGAGGATGTTAATAATAACCTAGACTATGTAGCAATTATCTGCATAATATATTTGTTTTTTCCATAGTCATTTAAGAATCAGTTAAATATGAGTGCACTGCAACTGTACCTTTCAATTTGGCTTTCTTTTAATGTGATCAAATCAATGTCCCCTTCTTCTGCCAGTATTCTATTGTCCTGACTTCTGAGTTCAGTGTTCTTAGGAATTCCATTTGCTAGTCATATAAATATTTTTTCTTATATTTATTGATTTATTTAATTCTTTGCTAGCTTTTTTAGGTACAAAATATTTCTGCCTGCCCAAGGATGTGCAGCTAACAACTTTGTCTTTGTGTCCTGGCCTAACAGACCATATTCCCCAAGAGGCCAGATAGGATTGGAGACAAAGGGTATTAAATTCACAAAAGTAGCATCACAATATTATCTCTCTAGGGCTTAACCACCTACACTTCTTAAAATTTTATAAAACTGAATTAACAATTGTGTTGATATAATTCTTCTTAGTGATTTCATTTTAGCAAAATAATTTGAATGTCCCTTAAAATCAGTTCAGAGAATAGAAATTATTTATTATATTACAAGGCTGCTGTTCTGAATTCTCAGTTCCCATCTTCCCCTCAAAATGGAAATATATTTCACTAAGGAAATTTTTGTCCTCAAAATCTGAGATATCTTTTCAAGTTTTCTTTATCTTTAATAAATCACTTTGAATACTGTTTATAAGCCCTGTATCTTATTAAAGTATTTATTATAATATAAAACTTTGGTTTTTACCATAGATACAAATGGTCCTCATCTATTACCTTTTGATCTACAGGGGGAGACCCTACCTATCCTCTATGGGCTCCAGTTTTCAGATTCTCAATGCCATCACCACTCACAGTCAAACTCTTCCCTTTCCTCCCCGGCCCCCTCCATAAGAGTAAGGTTCAGATTTTCTCTTCTGTGATAACTGTTTCTGCTGCCTGTGCCTTCATCCCCAACTTCACCTTGACTAAGACTGCAAGAAGGAACTTCAGAGTCATGTAGTTAGTAAGTGGCAGAGTTAGGATGTTAAACTATTGTATATGAAGTCACCTAGGTGTTGAAATGGACAGAAGGCCATACTTGAAGTCAGAAAGACCTAAGTAAGACCTGGTTCAGGCTTTCAAACTGTGAATTTGGGAGAGTTACTCCCACTCTTATTCCCTCACCCTCCTCTATTGTTTAACACAAATGAAAATATTCCAACTTGCAGGTTTGTATGTATAAGATCTCTAATCAGTATCTGCTCCAATGCTTCCAGTGAGATTCAGGCCCTGGGTATTTTAATCACTCAGCTACCTCAGATATCGGCAGATAATATAATAGTAGCAATCTTTTATATAGTATTCTAAAGCTTGCAAAGCACACTCTACAAATATCTATTTTGTTCTCACAACAACTTTGGGAAATAGGTGCCTTTGTTACCCTCATTTTTCAAAGGAGAAAATTTAGGCAAAGTCAAATGGCTAGTGTCTGAGGCAGGGTTTGAATTGAGGTCTTCCTAACTCTAGTTCAAGAATTCTGTCTTTAAAGGCTACCTGTTTGGACACTCAGCAAATACTGGAACTCTGAATCTAACTGATGCATTTGACCTGTCTGTCATTTTTCTGGCAGCTGACAAGAAACATATCCTTTGGTGGAAGTGCCAACATGGAATCCTTCAAAATATTTATGTGGGACTTTGTTTCTTTAATAATATATGGGTCCTGGATGCTAATCATTTGAAATTAGAGTAAGGGTATAACTATGGTTGCTAAAATCACATGATGCAAAGTGTCACTACACAGACAGGGACTACTGTCTATATTGTTTGCAGAGTTGGCAGTCTCTTCATTAATCTAAATTGAAATAAAGCCATTTAAGAAAAGCCAAAGGAGCTGAGTATAGTCCATTAGGGAAAATGAACTAGAAGATTTTCATGCTATTCTGAGCTTGCATGGGAAGAAAAATAGACTCTTACTACAGTATCATTAAATGGAGAAAAGGAATTTGTTTTTTGTATGACAATGGCAAATATTTTTGTTAATATTTATGTTTATTTTTGGCATTTGTCAAACTCTTGAAAAGTTGTTCAGTAAATGCAATTCTGAAGATTAAGTTAGGAGATCTCCTTTTTTACAGTGAAGCCTACAAAGTAGACGCCCATAAGCCTTGGAACCGTACCCTTAAAAATCACTTTGACTCAGAAACACCCCTTAAAAGGCTTATGCCTCTGGAGTATCAAAGGATGAGGGGAAAGGACCTATGTATATATATATATATATATATATATATATATATATATATATATATATATATATATACAAAATTATTTATAGAAGCTCTTTTTGTAGAAGCAAAGGAAGGTGGAAGTAAAGGGGATGCCCATCAATTGAAGAGTGACTGAACCTGTTAGACTATATGAATATAGTGGAATACTATTGTACTATAAGAAACAATGAAAGGCACAGTTTCATAGAACCTTTGGGAAGATTTGTATGTAGTGATGTAAAGTGAAGTGAGTAATACCAGGAAAACAATTTAAATACTATATAATAAGAATTATTATTATAAAATAACAATTTATATGATGATATATAATTGTTATAAAAACATAAATTTATATAATAATGACATATTATAAGGAAGGCTACTTTGAAACGCTTAAGAAAACTATGATCAGTGCAGTGACCAACTACAGTTCTAGAGGACTGATGATAAAACCTGGTACTTATCTCTTTATAATGGTAATGAATTCAGGATATAATGCAGACTCGGCCAATATGGGAATTTATTTTGCTCAGCTAAGCATATTTATTGCATTGGTTTGATTTTTCTTTTTCTTTTCCAATGGAAAAAGGGTAAATTTGAGAAGAAACAGGTAGTGAGTATCAAAAAAGAAAGAAAATTAGATCTTTGAAATATTTTTTTAAAGCAAAGAAGAGAACAAAAGGATACCAGCAAAGGATAGACATAGTGACTTTGAAAACTAAAATAACATCTTTCAAAAGCTAAGTAAACTGTACATAAAAGAGATTTGCAGTTCCAAGAACAACAATATACATTCTATTCTAGTATATTTATATACATATACATATTGTAGTGGATGGATAATTGGCCTAGGAGTCAGAAAGACCTGAGTTCCCTTCTGTCCTCTGTCCTCTGATAAATAGTCATTTAACTTCTCAGGGTCCCCAAGCAACTCTGTAAGACCAGAAGCCATAAACTCTATTGCAGCTCAGCATAATAACTTTGAGTTCACTCACTAAGAGTATCCTTTGTCAATGAAACCACAGATTGGAGCAGCCCAGTACTTAGGCTTTGCATGGGGAAAAGGACCTGTATATAAACATAATTTCTTTCTTTTTTTTTAAAAGGTTTTTGCAAGGCAAACAGGGTTAAGTAGCTTGCCCAAGGCCACACAGCTATTAAATGTCTGAGACCGGATTTGAACCCAGGTACTCCTGACTCCAGGACCGGTGTTTTATCCACTTTGCCACCTAGCTACCCCTATAAATGTAATTTCAATCTTCAATGTTATATTTTCATGGCATTTCTTGACAAGGGAAAAAAATGTTACAGTCTCACTGTTTGCCTAAGGACACACAGAACTGATATGAAAAGCCTGGTTTTGGCAACCTTTCCAAAGAGAGGTATGATGACCTTTATCACTGGATCCTTACCACTAGCTCTTATGACAACTGATTTTCTCTTCTAGTTTCAAATATTGATCCTCGACACCTTTTCCAGAGCTTAAGCACCTAGGTTCAACCACTTTCTTAAATTTTCAAATGAATGGCTTGCCCTCTGCCTGCCTCTTGGGGAATTGATCTTTTCCTACATTCTCATTTTTACAGTCTTCCAATATTACGATGTTATGCATTTAGTTAGTATACACTGTTTCAACCCAATGAAACAGAAGGATTCTTTGTGCTACTAACTTCTTTGTTTTGCCCAGGCTCTAGAACATTAGCTTTAGCTTCATAGACTGGAAGGTTTGACTATCAGTTATCCCTTTTCTGCATGGGGGATGATCACTGAAGTAAGTGGGAGTTCTCTACACAGAGAATGAGACATACTGCTAGAGAATTGAAGGAATCAAGAATAGCTTTTGGAGGCAAGAAACCTATGCCATCTTAATTGTCATACTTGAGAGTCTGGTACTTTGGACACGATGCTTCCCAATATCTTTATATAAGGAGTATGATTTTGAAAAACAGAAAATTTTCCAGAATATAGGTTACCTTCACTTCATGTGAGTAGATTTTCCCTGATATAATCCAGTGACATAGTTGCCCTTTATAATGAATGAGTCAGCAATATAAGGATTTATATTATGAAACAAGCTTCTCTACACCCACTTCTCTACTCAGAGGCAATTTGTAGATACTATTATAGAGACAGGAAAGCTAATTTAAACCTTCGAAAATGTAGCATTTCTTTTGAGTTGTCTAACCATGGACACAATTACTCATACAAGTCAAGCTCTGTTTGGAAAGGTTGCCAAAGTCAAACTTTTCATATCAGTTCTGTGTATCATTAGGCAAACAATGAGGCTGTAACAATTTTTTCCCCTTGGTGAAGAAATGCCATGGAAATGTAACAGTGAAGATTGGAATCAATCCATCAACAAATATTTGTTGAGCAACACCATGTCAGCCAGGTTGTGGACAAAGACCTATATAGGTCCTTAAAGTCAAATTGTAACATATGTAGACTGGACCAGTTAGATAAGACCCTAGGTTTTTCTCTTCCTCTTGAATCTTTATTCTTTTCTAGTCAGTTTGGTGGGGACATCTCTTACATAACAGTATTATTAAAGCGGTATTATAAATTTAGTTGATTTAACTTTTCTCAATTTGGGGACAAGACAGAAAAATTTCTTTCAAGCGATGACCTATAAATTGAACATAAAGAATGGAAAGTGACATTTAATATAGATTAACAGACAAAAGTACTAAATAAATAATTAGAAATGAGGAAAGTTCCAAAGTGAAGACTACACATGATGAAAAAGTGCAACATCATAGTTAAAATTTCATAAAATCTGACAACTGACTCCAAAGGAAGATGACCATAGAATTCACATAAAGATAGACATGAACATTAAAGAGAGTTTCCCCTCTAGAAACTCCTTTCTGGCAGTTCTTTAGGCAAAAGCATATAATGAAATGATATACTAAGAAAAGTATCGACAAAGCATTTTTCTCATATACTTGGTGTATATTCTCCCTTAAAAACACTTTCAATGAGGGGCGGCTAGGTGCACAGTGGATAGAGCAGTGGCCCTGGAGTCAGGAGTACCTGAGTTCAAATTCAACCTCAGACACTTGGTAATTACCTAGCTGTGTGGCCTTAGGCAAGCCACTTAACCCCATTTGCCTTGCAAAAACCTAAAAAAATACTATCAGTGAGCACTGGTCCTGGAGACAGGAGGACCTGAATTCAAATCCGAGCTCAAATCAGACATTTAATAATTGCTTAGCTGTGTGACTTTAAGGCAAGTCACTTAACCCCCATTCCCTTAAATAATTTTTTTTTATTTTCATCCATTTGTACATGGATATTACAATACTTCTCTCCAACCTTCCTTCCCACCCCCCTCCCTCAGTAGGGAACAGTCAAGTTAGCATTTTACATACATATTTTGTTAAACATATTTACAAATTAGAAATTTTTGGCATGAGGAATTAGGATTAAGGGAAAGAGATATATAAAAGATAATTTTTATAACATGTTCATCAGATTCTAAAGGGGTGTGTGTGTGTGTGTGTGTGTGTGTTTTGTTTTTCTTCCTCCAGATGGGGATGATATAGCCTAGTTGTCCTAGCTCTCTGAACTGCAGAGAGGAGCTGCTTCCACCAAGGATACTTTTTTCATCTCACAGTGTTGTTGCTGATGTGTACATTGTTCTCTTGGTTCTACTCCCTTTGTTCAGGAGCAGATCCTGTAAATCACTTCATCCTTCTCTAGAGCCCAACATTTTTTTTTTATTAGTGCAAACCCTTTTTAATTTAATATAGTCAAAATCATTCATTTTGCAGTTTATAGTATGCTCTAATTCTTGTTTAGTCATAAATTTATCCTTTTCCATAGAGCAGATAGGTAGAGTATTTTTTTGGTCTATTAATTAAATCTATAGTATTGCTCTTTATGTTTAAATCCTATACCCACTTTGACCTTATTTTGGTATAGGGTGTGAGATGTGGATGCATGCCTAGTTTTTGCCATACTGTTTTCCAGTTTTCTCAACAATTTTGTCAAATAGTGAATTCTTATCCCAGAGGCTGATGTCTTTGGGTTTGTCAAATAGATTGCTGTAGTCATTTACTGCAGTTTCTTTTGAAACTATCCTAATCCACTGATCCATTACTCTATTTCTTAACCAGTACCAGGAAGTTTTGATGACTGCTACTTTTCCTTTACATTCTTTTCATCAGTTCCCTTGCTATTCTTTTTTTAAAACAATTTTATTTATTTATTTATTTATTTTGAATTTTACAATTTTCCTCCAAATCTTGCCCCCCCCACCAGAAGGCCATTTGTTAGTCTTTACATTATTTCCATGGTATACATTGATCTAAGTTGAATGTGATGAGAGAGAAATCATATCCTTAAGAAAAAAAATAAAGTATAAGAGGTAGCAAAAGTACATAATAAGATAACTTTTTTTTAATTAAAGGCAATAATCTTCATAAATCTTTTCTCTGGATACAGATGGTATTCTCCAATGCAGATACCCCAAGATTGTCCTTGATTGTTGCACTGATGAAATGAGCAAGTCCATTAAGGTTGATCATCACCCCCATGTTGTTGTTAGCCTATACAATGTTCTTCTGGTTCTGCTCATCTCATTCAGCATCAGTTCATGTAAATCCTTCCAGGCTTCCCTGAATTCCCATCCCTCCTGGTTTCTAATAGAATAATAGTGTTCCATAACATACATGTACCGCAATTTGTTCAGACATTCCTCAGTTGATGGACATTCACTCAATTTCTAATTATTTGCCACCACAAAGAGGGCTGTTATGAATATTTTTGTACAAGTGATGTTTTTACCCTTTTTCATGATCTCTTCAGGGTATAGACCCAGTAGTGGTATTGCTGGATCAAAGGGTATGCACATTTTTATTGCCCTTTAGGCATAATTCCAAATTGCTCTCTAGAAAGGTTGGATGAGTTCACAGCTCCACCAACAATGTATTAGTGTCCCAGATTTCCCATATCCCTTCCAACATTGATCATTGTCCTTTCTGGTCATATTGGCCAGTCTGAGAGGTGTGAAATGGTACCTCAGAGATGCTTTAATTTGTATTTCTCTAATAAGTAGTGATTTAGAACAATTTTTCATATGACTATGGATCTCTTTGATTTCCTCATCTGTAAATTGACCATTTGTCAATTGGGGAATGGCTTTTTTTAAAATTTGGCTCAGTTCGCTGTATATTTTAGAAATGAGTCCTTTGTCAAAAATACTAGTTGTAAAAATTGTTCCCTAATTTACTGTTTTTCTTTTGATCTTGGTTGCAGTGGTTTTATCTGTGCAAAAACTTTTTAATTTAATGTTATCAAAATTATTTAGTTTGTTTTTAATGATGCTCTCCATCTCTTCCTTGGTCATAAACTGCTTCCCTTTCCTTAGATCTGACAGGTAAACTATTCCTTGATCTCTTAGTTTGCTTATAATATTTTTTATGTCTAAATCCTGTATCCGTTTTGATTTTATCTTGGTATAGGGCATGAGGTGTTGATGTAATCCAAGTTTCTACCATACTAACCTCCAATTTTCCCAACAGTTTTTATTGAAGAGAGAGTTTTTATCCTAAAAGTTGGGCTTCCCTTGTTATTCTTGCCCTTTTGTTGCTCCAGATGAATTTTGTTACTATTTTTTTCTATCTCAGTATAGTAGCTATTTGGTAGTTTAGTTGGTTTGGCACTGAATAAGTAATTTAATTTGGGTAAAATTGTAATTTTTATTATATTAACTCGACCTAACCATGAGCTAAATAAATAAAAAAATTAAAAAAAAATACTATCAGAGGGAAAAGTGGATACAAATGAGGAAACAGAGTGGCCAGGTAAACTCTTTATCTCCTGTGCAATCTGGCTATATCTTTGTGCTGCTCTCACCTGACCTACTTCCTACTGGCCTCTTCTGATCACTTTATATCCCTGGATGTATAGTCTCTATCATTTACTATAATGCTGATCACATGGTTTTTCCTGATCAGAACAAGTCCTATTCACAAGACTGAAGCTTCTGGATTCAGTTGAAGTTCTTGGCTATAGGGCTTTTTCTTATTCATGGGAAGAGTGAATTTTGCCATATTCTTTTAGTTCTAAGCCTCATGATTTTTTAAACAACTCTTTTAGCAGCTATCTATCTATGCCTTAGCCATTACATCAGCAACTCTTTTTTTTTGAGTGGGGGAATTCTCCCTCCCCCCCCTTTTTCCCCCTCTTAAATAAAGGTATCTGGGTTTTTTCCCAGATTCCTGACTACCAATCCTTTCAACTTAAGAAGAGATCCTTTTCATCCAGGATCAAGCTCAATTTTTTACTTAGACTGAATTTTCTGATCTGGAACTTGTGACCCTCCATCCCATAGTTTAGCTTTTTTAAGCTGTCATTTGCCTCCTATTTAGAGGCTACTTGTTCATCACTGCTAAAGGCCCTAAGATTCTGGGGTTTCTAAAGGTATAAATATTTTACTGCTCTCTTATGCAGATAAGTGGGAAGAAGTAAAGGCATAATCAATCACTTAGTAATTAATCAGCAAGCATTTTTCTAGCTGATTTCTATGTGTAGGCATTGGGTTAAGTGCTGAAAATATAAAGACAGAAATCAAATAGCCCTTGCCCTACAGGAGGGTACATTCTAGTAGGAGAGACAACGTGTAAGTATATACAAAAACTAATTGGCTCAGGGAATAGAGCATTGGGCCTAGAATCAGGAAAATGTGAATTCAAATTCATCCTCAGATTCTTTCTAGTGCTGTAACCCTGGCTTAGTCCATTAACCCCTATTTGCCTCAATTCCTCAGCTGTAAAATGAACTAGCAAAAAACCCTCCATGGGAGGAACCTCTACTCAACAACAGAATCACATGTGGATGGTTGATGAGGGGAGAGAAGCAGTTTCTAATTCATTGATTCCTCCACCCATCACCCCAAGACAAATTGATGAAATAACAGAAAGAGAAGATATTATGTTAAAGTGCTAAGATAAATTTGAATTATTACTTCTTTACAAAGTATGAAGAAATGTTCTTTCTTGGAATTAGAGAATAGTTAGATATCGACTGGCTTAGTATATACCTGCCTGAATGGCCTTACAAAATAGGATATATTGGCTCTTTTGCTGGCATTTTGAATTTCCTCCATACAATGTGTGTGCACCTGCCTGCTCCCAGCCCTGTCATGGAGCCTGTAAATGAGTAACATAGAGAAGTTTTCTGAGGACTCCAAAATCACGGTGAGCAAGATCCAGAGGGACAACAGTAAAATTTCATTGGAGGGCTAAGCTGAGATATGAGTAAGAAAGAGCTCACTGAACACTTGTCTCATTTTGGAGACATTATAGACTGCCCAATTAAAAGAGAACTAGGGGATTTGTATTTGTGCTTTTCAAAGATGCTGCCAATGTCAATAAGGTTTTGGAACTTAAAGAACACAAATTAGATGGCAAGTTAATAGACTCCAAAAGGTTTAAATCTTTAAAGGGAAAGGAGCCTCCTCACAAAAAAAGTGATTGTAGGAGGTCTGAGCCCAGATAATATTGGGAAAACATATCAAAGAATACTTTTGAACATTTGGAGAGAGTGAGAAAATTGAACTTCCTATGGACACAAAATCAAATGAAAGAAGAGGATTTTTTTTAAAATCACATATACAGATGAAGAATCAGTAAAGAAATATTAGAAAACAGATATCAGATTGGTTCTGGGAAGTGTGAAATCAAAGTTACTCTGTCTTAAGAGATGTACAGGCAGCAGCAGCAACAGAAAGGAGAAAGCAACGCTGCTGCTGGCAGATAAGGTGGTCCAGGAGGGTCAGTGGCTGAGGTGGGGGACAAAACTGGAACCAAGGATTTAATAACTATCATGATCAAGGATATGGAAATTACAATAGTGTCTATGGTGGTGATCAAAACAGCAGTGGCTGTGACAGATATGATTATACTGAATGGAACTATGGGAAATATGGATATGGATAGGCATATCTAGACCATGGAAGTCAACAAAACAGGGATGGCAAAGCATCCCCAGAGGGTATGGTAATCACCAAAACAATTACCAGTCATATTATAGTTGGACATGGAGAAAACCAGTGCAAATGCTACAGCAGCCTATCTTGTAGGAGTTCAACACTGAATGAAGAATGATCTTCTTTGATCTGAGATGGCTATTTTATAAAAGAATTTTAGTGTACATGATACAACTGTGTCCAATTGTATATGGAAATCAATTTAATTTTCTTATCCTTTGCCATCTGTGTTATGACAAATGTGGGTATGTGTTTATACAAATTTTATAGAAATAATTTCATGTTAAATAATTCTCAAAAAGAAATTACTTGTGGTTGTTAAAAAAAGAAAATAAATTTAAAAAATAGAACACATTCTTCAGTTAGATACATTTGAAGAAGGAAATAGCTACAAGGAATAGTACCTCTGGCAGCTTAGAAAAGAACCAGTTATATAAGAAGAACACAACTCTTGAGAAGAGATCACTCTTTGCAGTTCCCTTTTTTTTGCCTCTTCTAGAGGACAGCAGAATGGGAGAAGATGTATCTCTACTTTCACCCTTTTAGAATGGTGTTTTGTATTTGAGTTACTAATCAAGCAGAAGAACCAGAAGGGAACAGGGGACAATCAGTAGAGGAAGTTCCAGGGAGTGTGACTCCTGGCAAAAGAAAGGCCATTAAGAAAAACATTAGTCCTAGTCAGGAGTAAAACTGGACAGAAGTAGGTCAAAGGAATCTAAACAATTTTCTCAATAGAGCTGCTGTGCACAGCAGAGAAGAATGTGATGATAGTAGAAAACTGAAATAGGTTTCTTGTGTTCCCTCATTTCCAATTCACTCTATTTATGTTCTTGCTTTTTTTCATTGATGTATGTAAGCATATCCATATGAACTTGAACTTTAGTGTTTGTTATCCTGGGGACTCAATCTGAAACCTGTCTGTCCTGGGAGGCAGGCCAAAGGATGTGTTACAGAAGGATATGGATTACATGATGGGTAAAGTTCATTTGGGTTTTATGATATTATATGTTATGGAATAACCTGATTAATTATCTGATTCTCTGAGAGAAAGTAATGAGTACTCTGTCATTTTCTTTGTATGCGAATAGTAGTTTCCCTTATGAAGCTTTGGAATTGTCCTGGATCACTGTACTGCTGACAACAGCTGGGTCATTCTTAGTTGATCATTGTACAAAGGGGCTATTAATGTTCTCCTGGTTCTGCTCACTTCACTTTGCATCAATTCATGTGAGTCTTTCCAGAAACTCCTCTTTTCTAAAGTATAATAAAACTGACACATCGACCATGCCTGATTATGACTAATTCTATACCCAAAGTTCACCCCCTGATTTCTGAGAAAAGGGCACAATGAGGAAACTGACAACAAGAGAAAGCTTAGTGTCATATGGCAACTAATTGCAGCCTTATACTGCAATTAATTTTAATACAAAATGTATTAACTTTTCTAGGAATTTAGCAATGTTAGAAATAAGACTGTAATATAGATTAGAATATATATATATATATATATATATATATATATATATATATATCATATGTACTTTATTTTCTCAGATTGCTTACTGTGATTGGTAGAAATGCCTGGGTATTATTTTTCCTCTTGACCATGATGGAAAGCTGATTTCTGATTTTGGGATAGAAAATTTGAGGCAATGATGACAAAGGAAAAACTGTAATATTCATGTTCCTAGAGTTTCTGCTGATTGTGATATCAAGACAATTCCAAGCAAATCAACATCACATAACTAGAAGACAACTTAGAGACTTTATAGTAACTCTTCATAGTAACTTATCTCTCTGCCTTTCATCCTCCCTTATCTCTCTGCCTTTCATCCTCATCCTGTTTAAGCCAGTATACACACCTTTTGTGGAATGTCCATTACTCTTTCACAGTGCCTGGATATGAGGAATGCTGATAACAGGGGGACTACATATACCCTTACTCAACTATGTGAGTAAGGTAATTTAGAGTTGAGTAAATTGAGACTCTATTTAATGTCACAGAGAAAGTGATTAGTGTAACTTGGATTTGAAGATGTCTTTGGATTCCTAAGCCTAGTGCTTTTTCTTTAATTTTGAGTTATCCTCATTTTTTAATGCTTAGAACAAGCTAATTCTAGCCCCATCTTATTTTCTTCTTGCACAGTTCTAAATAAGTGGGTTTTGCTCTGTTTCTTTCTTTTAACATTTGAATCACAAAAGTTATAGGCTGTTTTTTTTTGTTTGAGGCTATTTTTTCCCTAATTCTATGAGTTTACTGTCCCCTTCTCCATCTCTTATTTCTATCTCTGTAATTATTGTATTTATTTTTATTTTTATAATCTTCTTTTGCCCTGACCAGACATAAATGAATTTCTACTTTATGTTCAAATAATCTTATCTTGTCATACCCCAAATGCAAGAAATAGTAAGTTCCTCAAATTTACTCTTTTCTTTTTTGGAACATCTCATTTGAAATTTTTCTTTTTGACCACTAAATCTATTGCTCATTGTCCCTTAGTGTAAGGGGTTAATAGACAAAGTAGGAGTTCATGAGGAGTTCATCCTGAGAGTCATGAGACCGGGGACAACAGGAATGTCCATACCAGAGTGCTCTGAACTCAGGAAGGAGCTCTATCCCTTCTCTCTGTTTGTTCTCTGCCTTTCATCTTTATCTCGTTGAAGATTCTCAGGAAGGAGCTTTTCATCCTTACCTTGTTTAAGTGTCTCAGGAAGGAGCTTTGGCCCTTATCTCTCTGCCTTTCATCCTCATCCTGTTTAAGCCAGGATACACACCTTTCATGGAATGTCCATTACTCTTTCACAGTGCCTGGAGATGAAGAATGCTGATAACAGGGGGACTACATATACCCTTACTCAACTATGTGAGTTAGAGATGTAGTGTCCTGTTAATAAAACCTGTTACACATCTCTCCTGGTTGAACTCTCATTATTGAACATGTGGGTCATGTCCAGCACCACGAAGACCTTGGAACAAAGGTAAGACCCAGCTGCCCAAAAGGAAAAGTCACAGGACTTTTCACCTTAGGAGTGATAGAATTATGAAAGGGGAACAACCTCTTTTTCCCTTTCAAATGAGATAATACTTGTACAGCAATTAGCATAGAGCCAGGCACAAAGCAGGCCCTTCATGAATACTTATTTCTTTCTCTTCCTCTTTTCAGAATATAAGCATATGATCATATGGGGTGTAGTGTGTGTTTAAGAAAGACTAGTACCTTGGTGGGAGAGCTGCCGAGTCCTCTTTGGGGCTGCTTTTCTCCTTTGATGTCCACCTGAGCCACCTAACTTTCACCTGTAGCTCCAAGACGCTGTAGTATGCACAGAGGCCACACCCCAGTAAACTGTTTCTACAGGGCAGGCTAATCCAGGTTGTGGGTAACCAAAAGAGTCTCAAACTCATCCATGAGTTGTGGGGGTGTCTACCCCAAGCATGTGAAGTTTTCCACTGGTGGAATGGGTGGAAGAGAACAATTAGGTCCAACGTCCATGAAGCTAGCTAAAGCAGGTGCTGTGGAGCACTTTGAGTTTGGTTAGACATTGAAAATGCAGAGGTTCACTACATCTAGAACCTTCACCAGATGTCTTGACTCTGTCTTGCCACTGGGATCATGATGACTTTGGAAGAAAAAATGAGGTAAATGACTTCGAGCAGCTCTACCACACTTAAATCCAATTTACCCATGCAATAAAAAACATCACTCCTAACGGTTTTTCAAAGTCCTGTGGTGACAGGTAGCAGGCACCTGACAAAGCAGCAGGTATGGATACACTGGAAGCTGTAGTCACAGGCAGCCCAGGTCATTGAGTCATTTTCCCATGGAAAGCAGCAGTGAGATTTGGCAGACCCCTGGCTGACTGAGCAGCCCTTTTAAGGATCACACTGCTCACCTCCTGATGTAAGGAAGGGACTAGAAAAGGTGTTGCAAAAATTGTCTGCTAACCCAGCCCTGGCCTGATTACCATGGCAAGGGGGAATTCCCATATTGTAGTAGAGACAAAAAAAAAAAATCTACAAAAATTTCTTCAAAGAGGATTCCACAAGGGGCGGCTAGGTGGCGTAGTGGATAAAGCACCAGCCCTGGACTCAGGAGTACCTGGGTTCAAATCGTATCTCAGACACTTAATAATTACCTAGCTGTGTGGCCTTGGGCAAGCCACTTAACCCGGTTTGCCTTAAAAAAAAAAGAAGATTCCACTCATCCCTGCTGCATGGATTGTGTGTGCATACTCATAGACAACACAAGATCCAATAGACCTGAAAGGCAAATAACTCTTGTTGCAAGAGAACTCAGCAGGAATCATATCCAAATAAGCAGTCTTGAGTGAAGCAAGGCTGGTAAATGAAGGTTTACTGCTTCTGAAGTTGGAACTGGATGCACATCTTTCTGGAGTGGCTACAGTGAAGGGGAATGACGTGAAGCTGGAGTAGGTTTTGAAATCAAAACTAATCTAGGCAGCATTCTTGAATGTCTACCAAAAGGATTGAATGACAGGCTCATGACAATGAGATTGCCACTTTCCATGCCACCATCATCAGTGCCTATGTTCCCACCATGATGAACACTGATGAAGTTAAAGAAAAATTTTATGACGATCTGGAGATACTTATCATCAATGTACTAAAAGAGGATAATCTCATAATTCTGGGTCACTTTAATCCTAGGGTAAACTCAGATTAGCAGACATAGCAGTGAGTCCTTGGGAGGAATGGAGTTGGAAACAACAGTGGCAATGGTCACTTACTACGGAAGACTTGCTCATAACCTTATCACAAAAAGTGACTTCTATTTACATAAATGCAATAAAACTTCTTGGATACACCCTTGTAGTTAACATTGGCATCTAATAGATTATGAGAGCATAAGGAGAAGAGACAGATAGGATGTGAGAGTGTGACAAAGGCAATGTGCGATGCAGAATGCTGGACTGATTACAGATTCATGCTCTCTAAACTAAATATTCACATTCAACCAAAGTGGTGACCCTGGACAAAATGAGAACCAGAAAAATTAATGTCAAGATATTAGAGTGTGTCTTTGAGTGGGAACAATTTGTTGCTGACTTGGAGGGAAAAGCCAACACACAGTTGTCAATAGTGGAGTAGAAAGAGTGGGCAGCTTTTAGAGATCTGGTGTACAGCATTGCATTTACTCATCTAGGCCTGAACACTTGCAGACATCAAGACTAATTTGATGAAAATGATGGAGAAACACAGAAGTTACTAAATTACCAGAAGGATAGTCCATTTCTAAGAAGGCAGCATTTAATTCCATCAAAAGTAAAGTACAGGGGCAGCTAGGTGGCACAGTGGATAAAGCACCGGCCCTGGAGTCAGGAGTACCTGGGTTCAAATCTGGTCTCAGACACTTAATAGCTGTGTGGCCTTGGCCAAGGAACTTAACCCCATTTGCCTTGCCAAAAACCTAAAAAACAAAAAAAAGTAAAGTACAAGTGAAGCTTAGAGAGAAGCAGGACTCCTGGTTCAGTAAGAAGGCAGATTGAAATTCAGTTTTATGAAGACTGAAATAAACCAAAGTGTTTTTTATAATTCCCTGAAGGTTATTTAAGGGCCAAACACCCATGCATCTCAACAATTCAGTGCTGATGGTTCCACATTGATTAACAATAGGGACATGATCCTAGAGAGATGAGCTGAACACCTCCATAGATAGTCTTAACAGACCATCATCAGGGAATGCAGAAGCTATCGACTGTTTACCTCAAGTTGAAGTCAGTCAGTCCCTAGCTGAAGTTCCACAGAAAGAAGAGGCTTTGTATGTCATTAGGTTCCTTTCAAGTGGGAAAGTACCTGGTGTTGATTCTATCCTGGCTGAGTTCTACAACCTGGGGTATCCATTACCCATATAAAAATTGACTGAAATTTTCCAGGGTATGTGGCATGAAGATGTTATCCCCCAAGAATTCAAGGATGTCTCCATCATACATCTCTTTAAAGGTAAAGGGAATGTATTGACCTTTGACAATCACATGGATGTTTCTCTTTTAGTCATTGAGGATAAGATTATTTCCAGAATCCTTCTCAGTAGGCTAATCCTTCACCTGGAAAATGGTTACCTCCCTGAGAGCTGGTGTGACTTAAGAAAGGATCAAGGAATAGTTAATATATGATGCTTGCTGCCCGACAACTCCAGGAAAAATGGCAAGAACAGAACAGAGGTCTGTATACAACACTTGTAGATCTGATCAAAGTCTTTGATATTGTCAGTCATGAAGGCTTAGGGAAAATTACATCAAAATGTGGTTGCCCATGAAAGTTCATCAGTATTGTTCATCAACTTCATGATGATATACATATCCAGGTTCTGGATAGTGGACAATGCTCTTGAAATTTCTTGGTCACCATTGGAATGAAGTAAGGATATGTCAATTTTCCCATACTTTTTAGCATGATGTTTTCAGTCATGTTATCAAATTTCTTCAATGAAGATGACAGTGGCCTCAAGGTCAGCTACCACACTGATGGCAAACTCTTCCAATTCAAAAGGCTACAAGTAAGATCAAAGTGGAGGGAGTGTTGGTGCGTGATCTTCTGTTTGCAGATGATTGCACACTCAATGCAGCCTCTGAAGCTCAGATACAGCAAAGTATGGATCTATTTATCTGCTGCTTGCACTCATTTTGGTTTTACAATTAACACCAAGAAAACACAGGTGCTCCATCAGCCAATACCACACCATCCATATGTGAAACCATCAATTACAGCAAATGGAGAAGTTTTGAGTTCTATGGACAAGTTCACTTACTTTGGCAGTGTCCTTTCCAAGGAAATACCCATTGATAGTGAGGTTAACACACACATTGCCAGAGCTAGCTCAGTATTTGGGAGGCTCTGAAAGAGAGTATGGGAAAGAAGAGGTATTAGACTGGCTACCAAATTGAAGGTCTACAGAACCGTTTTGTTGACCTCATTGTTATATGCCTGTGAAACCTGGACAGTCTACCAGCTCCATGCCAAGAAAATGAATCACTTCCATTTAAATTGTCTTAGGAAAATTCTGAAGATCACCTGGCAGGAGAAGATACCAGACACTGAGGTTCTTTCTTGACCTAAACTACCTAGCATTCCAAAATGACTGTAGAGAATGCAACTAAGATGGGCTGGATAAGTTGTTAGGCTGCCCCAAAAATTATTTTATTGAAAACTCACACAGGGCAAGGACTCACAAGGGGGTCTCATTGAAGAACTTTAGAAATGATTGTACAGAATGGGAGACACTGGCACAGGACTATCCAGCATGGTGTGCCCTTATCAGTGAAGATGCTGCACTTTATGAGGAAGACAGAATTGAAGCAGTTTAAAAAAAAATGTGAGGGGTGGCTAGGTGGTGCAGTGGATAAAGCACTGGCTCTGGACTCAGGAATATCTGGGTTCAAATCGGGTCTCAGACACTTAATAATTGCCTAGTTGTGTGGCCTTGGGCAAGTCACTTAACCCCATTGCCTTGCAAAAAAACCTAAAAAAATAAGATTAGAAACATTTTGGGGGGTTCAGCTGCTGCTTCAACCACTGCTATATGGTAGTGAAGCTTATGGATCATGAGCCAGCAACATTTGCCTTTTATTTTTATTAATTCTGTGGAGAATTCACTTCTTTTTAATTATTATTCTTCAACTTAGTTTTGGACATTTCTTGTGGGAGGTAAAGATGAAAGGAGCTGGGTTTGGATGGTATTTCTCACTCATCACCTTCCTAGAAGTTATTTCCTGTATTATTTCTGTTACTCAACATTGCCTACCAAGAACTGTCCTGATTTTATGAAAAGAAGAAAACAAAATTATATGTTCATTTAAATATGTTTCATTCAAAAGCAGTGTTAGATTAATTGTGGCACCTGGGAAATCATTTTCTTGTAAGACAAAATAGATTTACCAAACTTGTACTCTTAGTTTCTTTTCTCTGAGTCTAGGGGAAATCCTTGTCTTTGGTCTTTAGTGTCTAGTCAATAAGGGCCTAGGTCTTAGTGCATCTCCTTTAGGGATTTGCTTCTGGAAGTACATAAAGATATACTTTGGAATAGGGGTCTAGATCTCTAGATCAAAACACTCATAGGTACTGTAACAATTTCCTTTTACACAGGGTGAAGAAAAGTCTTTTAATTGGATATTGAACTGGAACTGAGTGTGCTTACAAAGGACATTAACTTGCAAAATTTGCATACTTTCTTTTCTAATGGTGATTGGGTCACTGCTGTTTCCCTCTGTCTAGGGAGAAAAAATCAATGTGTGTGACCCACTCTTAATACCTGGGGCTAGCAGGAGGATGCAAGTCAATGGGGTACTCTTGTTCTGTCCCTCCTGTGTTTCATTCTTTTCCATTCTTAGGTAAAATAATAGTGGAGATGGAACAGACTAAGCTATGACTTCGACAGCTTCAAAATGTCAGAAGAATCACCAGAGGTCCAGGAATTGGAATCTATACCAGAAGCTGCCAGTAGTCAAGTGCGATGGAGATTATAATCCTGAGAAATGAATTACAGGATCCAGTCTTACCTTGAACTGACCCACCAGCGGTGAAACCAAACAAACCAAACAAAAGGAATGCCTATTGATTATACACATTTGGAAGTAAACTTGGTGGGATGAATGCTTTAAGATTGAGCACATTCTCCTCAGGGACAGAGGTGTTAAAAAGCGAGTGTCCCCAACTGGGTGGGAGGGGATAAGATTTTATTTATTTTGAGTTTTACTATTTTCCCCCTAATCTTGCTCCCCCTCCCCAGAAGGCAATTTATCAGTCTTTACATTGTTTCCATGCTATATACATTGATCTAAATTGAATGTGATGAGGGAGAAATCATCCCTCCATGCTATCTTCCCTCTGATTGGATTTTCCCCCTTTTTCACATTATCTATATTCCCTAGTATTTGGTTTCTGAATACTACCCCCTTTAGTGTGTTTGCCCTCTTATATCCACTCCCTCCCCTTTGAGGAAGATTAAGGTGTTTCTCATCTCCTTCCTTGGTGGGAGGGGATAAATGTAAACTTCTGTTCTTGCAGTATCTTCTGAGACAATAACTCTTTTTAAAAGCTTATTGTGGGGTGGCTAGGTGGTGCAGTAGATAAAGCACCAACCCTGGAGTCAGGAGTACTTGGGTTCAAATCCGGTCTCAGACACTTAATAATTACCTAGCTGTGAGGCTTTGGGCAAGCCACTTAACCCCATTTGCCTTGCAAAAAAAAAAAAACCCTGAAAAAAAAGCTTATTGTTGAGGTAGCTAGGTGGTGTAGTAGATAGAGCACCAACTCTGGAGTCAGGAGTACCTGAGTTCAAATGCAGGCTGAGACACTTAATAATTACCTAGCTGTGTGGACTTCAGCAAGCCACCTAATCCCATTGCCTTGCAAAAAAACCCTAAAAAAAAAAAGCTTATTGTTTGTTGTTCTTGTTCAATCATTTCAGTCATATCCAATTCTTTGTGACACCATCTGGGGTTTTCTCGGCAAAGATATTGGAGTAGTTTGCCATTTCTTTCTCTAACCCTTTTTGCAGATGAAAAAACTGAGCAGACTGAATTAAGTGATTTGCCCCAGGTCACACAGCTAGGAAGTGTCTGAGGTCAGATTTGAACTCAGGGAAATGAGCTTTCCAGATTCTAGATCTGGCACTCTATCCACTGTGCCATAGAGTTAAAATAACAAGACCGAAAAATATAGATTAGAATCAAGTTTTATTCTCTGGGATTTACTGTTAAAAACCTATAAGTGGATACTATCTAAGATGGTTACAAGGACCTGGGGGAGAAACAGGTATATTTATTCAAAAACAAAGAATAGAGAAAAAATCATTAACTGTCCTTAGGGACCTGAACATGGAAAGTTGCACAATATCTCTACTCAAGACAGCTTTTCAAAAATTAGCATATTCCCCTAGATATCTCTTCCTGGGAGGAAGATCTTGAATCCTGAGCATTGTCTTCTTAGCTTGGAATTAAAAAAATGGGTTATACCATGGAGTCTTGATTTCTTATTCGGTTTGGCAACATGACTCATATGAAGTCTAAGTATCCTTTAAATAAAATTAATTTTTTTATTACAATATAATTTTGAGAAATTTTAGGGCTTGACATTACTTTTCACTCTTGTTTGTAAATTCATGTTACATAGATTGTGATCTCCTAGAAAGTAAGGATTTTTCTACCTTTCTTTGTAACTCCAGCATTATCATAGTGCCTGACAAATGAAATGTGTTTAAGAAATGTTACAACTGAAAAGCACCTCTACATTTCAGAGGAATCCCTAGAATTCTGAATGGGAAATGTAACCAGCAGCTGTGCAGGGACCCAAACTGTGAATGGAAGTTTAGGTGTGTGAACTTCAAAGTCTGTATTTCACAGCCTCAGGTACTTTAATCTGAGGAGAACCGTTCTCTGATTCTGCCCACTGGAATGTATCATAGCCATCTTCAGATCTGAAGTACACAGCTATGCATGAATCATTTCTGAGCTATTAGGAAAATGGCCAAACTTTAAATTCATTTGTGCTAGATTGAATTTTCTTTTAACACCCAATTAGACATTTCTATAGCATCTACTTAGTACCACGAGTTGGATATAGAACATCTCAATAATACTCATACCACAGAGGGCCTTGCTAGGGGCAATTTTCCTTTTGTCTTCCCAGAATGCACCTGGGAGACATAGACTGAGGATCAGGGTACCTCATATGAAGTTTTAGGCAAGTTTTTGTGATCTCTTAGTGTATCAGTTCAACTCATAAGACAATATCATTAAAAAAAAAGACAATATCATTCCAACTGAAGCACCATCGTAGTGGTGAAGTATTTTGAGCTCTTCAATACATTAAAAAAACCCATTTTACACAGAATATTGTAGTTAAGATTTTAGACTTGTGGGTTGGATGATTATGATTAACTTCCTTAAGAGAGATATGAATAAAAACATAATTGGTTAAAACTTTATTTGATCTCTGACCTCAGAGAATATTAGTAAAAGTTATTATCAATAACTATAGAGTATTCCAGAGGTCTGCCATTTTACAACAAACTGAAGAGAGGGAAAAAGGATACTGGTAGAGAAGACTTCTGCAAGATTTACTTGAATATATGTTGTCCATAAGAAAGCAGAGAATAATTCAGTGTCTCAAAATAACAATGGATATCTCTTTTCTCAGATAAGAGATAAATGTACATGCTCCTTTCTGAAATTTTATTGAAGCCATATTAATGCCATTTTTAGAAGATATCTTCCTTAGAGAATCGTGTATTTCCCAATATTGCAATTTTCACATATATACATTTTAGGTGAATATCTACAAAAACTGAGACAGCCAGGGACCATTAATTTGCACATGACCTACCTAACCCTACCCCTCCTAGATTATCTACTCATTTTTGTAGACAATGGTGGGATCAGTTTTAGAGAATGGACAAACTATAAAATTCAGTCAGACAATGAGTAGGAACCAGTTGAAAAAAATTGTGGAAAGGGAGAAGAGAATAAATATTTGCTGTTGTTTGGTCAGTTGTGTTCATTTTGTGATCCCATTTAGAGTTTTCTTGGCAAAGATTCTGAATTGCTTTGCTATTTCCTTCCCCAGTTCATTTTACAGATAAGGAAACTAAGATAAACAGGGTAAGTGATTTGTCTAGTTCACACAGTTAGTAAATGTTTGAAGCCAAATTTGAACTCAGGAACACAAGTCTTCCTAACTTAAAACCTGATTCTCTATCCATTATGCTATTATATAGTCCCTAATGTATAGTATACATTATGTTAAGGGCTTTTTACAAAAATGATCTCATCTTATTCTTTTTTTTTGTGAAGCAATTAGATTAAGTGGCTTGTCCAAGGTCACACAGCAAGTATCAAGTATATGAGACCAGATTTGAACTCAGGTCCCTGAATTCAGGGCTGGTGCTCTAACCACTGTACTACCTCTATGCTCTTCATGCTTTCCTTAAGACAATCCCATGAGATAGGTACTTTTATTATGCCTCTCTTACAGTTGAGGTATCTGAGACAAACACAGTTTAACTGACTTGCCTGGAAACTCGGGTGTAAAATCAGATTGGAACTCAGTTCTTTCTGATTCCAGGCTTAGAGTTCTATTCACTGGACCACTAACTGGAGCCCTTTCCTGCCTATTTTACTTTACATAACAAAGATATTTGCTCTAGCTTTTCATTCACTAGGAATTCCATTTACCCCAGATATCTTGTTTGCTGGACTCTATTCTCCAGAAAATAGCTCTTATAGGGCTAACTGCCTATAAAATATTTACTTAAAATACTCTGGTTTTGTTTGATCATTTTTGAAGATCCCATTGGACTATAGACACAAACTTTATTGTAGGAGCATCATCATAAAAATATTTTTTCCTCTTGATGAAAATATAAAGTAAATGGCATTATATGTCCTCCAGCTAGGTAATAAAAAGCTTGACAAATAGAAATATTGACTTTGAATGATGCAATGAATCTCATTGCCAAGGAGATTAACATTGCTTTTACAGTAAAACATACAAAATAAAATAAGGAGGAATGTTATGAGGAATAAAAAAAAATGAGGAATAAACTCTGGCTTTCTATTGACAGGCTGCCAGTTCTGGCTTCCAAAGGTTTTTGAAACCAACAGAACACCTTAATGCAATTCTCTGATCATGATGGAGTTGTTACTGGACCAGATATCCACTCAACACCTATTTATAGAGACTCTGTAAAAAATTTAGTTTTTATTCTATTATTTATAGAATATAATCTAATGGATAAAATAATTAAAAAGTATGACAATATTGACTTTAGATGATGCAATAAATCTGGTTGCCATAAAATCTAACGTTGCTTTTTATAGCAGTACTTCTAGTCTGGAAGATCTGGATTCCAATGCCAACTTGACCCTATAGCTGTGTGATCATGAGCAATTCAATGAATCTTAGTTATTCTCGAAGACTACCTGTTTAGTTATAGATTGACTGGATTTTTCTCCCTAGAGTGAGCTTCCATACTGATAAAATCATAGATAACTGGAATTATTGATGTTCATTGAAAAGGAGACGGGAAGGAGTTTCATGCCAATTTTTTATTATTCATGGTCGAATTGAAGCATCTAGAAGGATCTAGAAAATATTTTATATTTCCCTTTTCTTTCCCTCCCTCCAGTCTTCCCCCCCCCCTCTTTTTTTGCAAGGCAATGGGGTTAAGTGGCTTGCCCAAGGCCACACAGCTAGGTAATTATTAAGTATCTGAGACTGGATTTGAACCCAGGTACTCCTGACTCCAAGGCTGGTGCTTTATCCACTATGCCACCTAGCTGCCCCAAGTCTTCCCCTTTCAATTTAAATTTATTCATACCATCTATTCCAGAATTTAAGTTTATATCTTAAGTTTAGATTTGGAAGAGATCAACTAATTCAACAATCCTATTTTATCTATGAGGAAACTGAATCAATAAATTACCACAATAATATGGCTACCAGGCTAAATAGTTTAACTACTCATTTCATCATTCATAGAACAAAGCACATTTCAAGTCTCCCTTTGTACATTTGAATAGATTTCCTTATCCTCCACATCCACTTTGTTCCTTTTTGTTCATCAGATTCTTATTCATCTTTCAAACTTAAGCCCCATCTCTCTCCTATTTAACCTTCATCTTAGATTCTCAGATTGTTAGTTTTGGTATTAAAAATGTGAATTCCTATCATCATAAAGTTTTTTCAGTAGTACATTCTCAGTTCACTTATGAGTACCATCTCGTGGAGCATACTCAGAGTTGTTCATCTTGGTTTTACTTGCTTCTTGGCATATGATGACCCAGTACTTAAAGGACTCTGTATTTTGGTTGAGAGCTGTAATTGCTGACTGATATCTGGGTCCCCTCCTGAAAGAGACAGTGAGGCTGGTGAGCAGGGTGTTATCTTAATTAAAAGAATAAAACTTCCAGTCTCTTGTGTGGCAAGAAATTTGTTATGCCAGACTCTTTTTTTTAATTGATGCTTTATTTTTCTAAATACAAATTATAAAAGTTTTTCAACATTCATCCATATGCCTATGTATATTTTTAAGTTACAAAATTTCCTTCCACCCTCCCTTCCCACCCTCTCCCCTCAATTGTGAACAGTCAGGTTAATATTGTATACACATTTGTGTTAAGCATATTTACAGCTTAGTCATTTTTGGTATGAGATATTATGATTAAAGAAAAGAAATACATAAGAAATATTTTTTTTTTAAAAAGTAAATGTAGTGTTCATCAGATTGTGAAGAATTTTTGTTTTATTTTGTTTTTTCTTCCTCTGGATGTGTGCCAGACTCTCTATGAGGATGTATGGTGGGAAGATGGGTTGGACTTTATCTTCTCTACCCTTTCTTCCACTCCAGTGGAAAAAAATGGATTGACTTAGGTGAGCTTGTCCTTGGGGTGCAAGACAGATTTCCATTTCCCATTTCCTTTCTTGAGTAGGTGACTTAATTTAAGGAATATATAGGGTTGTAGACAACCTTGTTAATTTGAGAAAGGAGGGCCTGATTACCATCCAATTTTAGATGACTGAAAAAATGAGGAGGAACTAATAAAAAGTCTTCAGAATTCTTAGAGACAATGACCATTGGATTGGCATCAATCAGTATTTTCAGCAGAAGGCATGTGTCAGGAGGTACTGGACCATGTATATCTAAGGCAAAATGAAAAATGCCTAATTAGTAATCCTACTAAAGGCCTTCTATTCTGATGTTGTTTAAATTATCAGCCTTGAAGATCATGAAAAAAGGTAAAAACATCACTTGTACAAAAATATTCATAGCAGTCCTGTTTGTGGTAGCAAAGAACTGGAAATCAAGTAGATGTCCATTGAGGGAATGGCTGAACAAATCGTGGTATATGTATGTTTTATAGAACACTATTGTCCTTTTAGAAACCAAGAGCAATGGGATTTCAGAGAAGCCTGGAAAGACTTGCATGAACTGGTGTTGACAAGAAAAGCAGAACCAGAAGAACATTTTATCCCCTAACAGCAACATGGGGGTGATGATCAAACTTAATGGAACTTGCTCATCCCATCAATGCAATAATAAGGGATAATTTTAGAGTACCTGCAATGGAGAATACCACCTGTTTCCAGAGAAAGAACTGTGGAGTTTAAACAAAGACCAAAGTCTATTACCTTCAATTTTTTTAAAAAGTATCTTATGTATAACATAATTTTGCTATCCCTAATATTTTATTTCCTCCTCAAGGATATGATTTCTCTCTCAACACATTCAATTTCGATCAACGTATAGCATGGAAACAATGCAAAGATGATCAGACTGCCTTCTATGGGGGGATGGGGAGGGAAGGGAGGCTGGGGGAAAGATTGTAAAATTCAAAACCTTACAAAAAATGATAAGTAGAAACTACTATTATATATAATTAGGAAACTAATAAAATATTTTAAAAAACAAATAATCAACCTTGATTATAATGGTAGCTATATTACTGAATTTTGTTTAAATTATTTTATGTACTTGTGAATGTCCTGTGGTAAGTATGTTTATGTGTAGGGATAAATTACTTGTCTCAGACTTGATTTATATTGCACATTGAATACATTTTTGCCCCCTGTTTTTTTTTTCTTTTGGAAGTCACAATCTAGATGAGAAATAAAATCATCTCTGGTTTGCCAGAGTGAGGATAAAATGAATGTGATAAAAGGAAACCTAGACTGAATCTCGTCTGCATACAGAATGATGGGTGGACACAGTACTACAGTCATTCTGGGGTCAATAACAATTCTTCAAAGTTAGATCTCATGTCATTAGGCGATAGGTATCCCAGGCACCATTATTTTCATTTTTACAAATTGGGAAATAGGTTTATAGAGGTTGTGACTCACCTGTGGTAAACCATTAGTAAATGTAAGAGGAGGGATTTGAATAAACATCTATATGACTTCTAGTCCAGGACCCCATGTACTGAATGTTATGGAGTTCAAACTATTTTCCTTACATTATCTATTTCATCTTTACAATTTCCCTGTGTAATAGGTAGAGTAATTCTGTTAAGAAACATTTATTAAGCACCTACAATGTGTCAGACACTGTGCAAAGCACACATAATACTATTAAAGATATTACTATCACCATTTAAAAAATTATGGAATTCTACCTATGTCACTCATTAGCTTTTGGGGTAACTAGGTGGTGCTAGCTAGCTAGCTAGTGGATAGTGTCAGGTCTGGAGTTAGGAAGACTTCACTTCTTGAGTCCAAATTTGACTTCAGATCACTTATTAGCTGTGTAAACATGGGCAAGTCACTTAACCCTATTGGCCTTGATTTCCTCATATAAAATGAACTGGAGAAGGAAATGGCAAACCAGATCGGAATCTTTGCCAAGAAAGCCCCAAATGGGGTTATGAATAGTTAGACACAACTGAAAACAGCTGAACAACAACAAATAACAGAAGAATTATTCTTAAGAAACCAAAATTTTTTAAAAATCAAAACCAATTATACAAAGCAATGGTAGAAACTATGAAACAAGTTAACTGAATAAGTAGGTAGAATTGTAATTTTTATTATATTAACTTGGTGTACTCATGAGCAATTGATATTCTTTCAATTGTATAGCTCTGGGCAGATCCAAGATGGCAGCATGAAGGCAACATTTCCCAGGAACTCCTTCCCCCCAAAACTCCAAAAGCCATCAAATTATGACTCTAGCCAAAATTTAGAGGGGCAGAACCCACAGAAAGACTGAGTGATACATTTTCCCAGTCCAAGATAACTTATAAATTCCACAGGAAAGGTGTGTTTCACCAGGACTGGGAGTTGGAAAAAGCCCCAGTTGCAGCACAGCCGGGGGAACAGGTTGAAGGGGGAGGTGAGAGAATTCTGCTATACCAGATTGAGTGTGGGGAGTGAGGAGCACCAGCCACAGAACCTGCAGTGAGAATTGGGAGAAACTAGCCTGCACCTCCAGAGCACAGCCCACAGATGGTAAAGGGACCAGGGGAGACTGCAGAAATCTCTCTGCTCTCCTCTGGGGCAGGACTCTGCTGTTTGCCCACACTCAGATCCAGGTTGCAGTTTGGGCTTCCACACTAAGATAGCTGAGCAGGGCTCCTTCTTACAGCTCAAGGGCAGAGGGAGTGCTATGGTCATCTAGTATCAAAGCACAGGCTAGAGAACACTAAACCTTGGAAGAATAAAGGTCCCAATGAGGACCCCCAAAAACCCCAAAGCCTTGGAAGTATTGTAAATTAGTCTTGGGCTGAGGAAATCACTGCCTTCAATGAAAACTATTAACACCTGCCTTTTCTCTCTTCCAAGTAGTAAAAAATTAACCCTGGAAATGACCACGAGGATCTCCCTTTGTTCAGAAGCTTCTGCTGGGACAGCTTATCCATCCCCGCCACTGATGATGCCAAATGTAACTCTCTTCGCCTCTGCAGTGGCCTGCCCGGCCCGCTCCGGGTTGTCCCGTAGGGAGCCAGGTCCAACCTCTCCCCTCTCTCCTCCTTTCCCTCCGGATGGGCTCGGGCTCCGGGCGGGGGAGGCGCCCCAAGCCTCCTCCCACGGCGGGGGCGGGGGGGTGCTCACTTCTCTCTGGGACAGTCTCCAAGAAACAGAAGCGCAGCGCGGCTCCTCTCTCCGTCCTCCGCCCGGCCGAGCCGCTCCGAGCCCGCAGCCCGAGCGCGCCGCCGGCCCGGGGGGCCCAGGCGGAGCGGGGCCGGCGCTCCCCCGGGGCCGGGCCAGGATGGTCGGGCCGCGCACGGGGACCCCCGCAGCCGCGCCGGCGCCCCGGCGGCTCCCGCGGCTCTGCCTCCCGCTGCTCTGCGCCCTTGCCGCGGCCGCCGCTTCTCCCGAGCCGGGGCCCGGGCTCAGCCTGCGCCCGCCCTATTTCAACCTGGCCCAGGCGGCGAGGATCTCGGCCACTGCCACCTGCGGGGAGGAGCCCGGCCGCGGGCGGCCCCGCTCCCAGCTCTACTGCAGGCTGGTGGGGGGCCCCGTCGCCTCCGCCGGCGGACACAGCATCCAGGTAAGAGCGCGCGCGGCGGCGCAGGTAACCCAGGACTTCGTCCCCTCGGGGCGCTTGGGAGGAGAGGGGCTGGCGGGGTGGGGGCCAGGTCCCGGGGCGTTCCGTCCGGATGACCAGGAGGGAACAACCCCCCCAGCCCGAGGCACAGAGGTCCTGGATCTGAAGTCAGAAGCCTGCAGACTTGGTGCCTTCGAAAAGCTCGCCTGCGGGGCTCTTAATTCTCCTCCTCTTTAGAGTCCTGAGTTAGAGGATCCTTAAACTCCCACCCCGATCCTCCCCATCTCTGAAGCCTGAGAACCGGGAGGCAACAAAGAAAAGAAGTGTCTATTTGAGGGGAATTTCTAGAAAAAGTCCCGAGTACAGTTTGGCGCTGGGAGATGTCTGGAGATAAACTTCTGCTTCTGCTTCTGCTTCCTTCCAAACTTGACCCTTTTCATCAGGAATATATTTTCTTTTTGTTCATAGATCGGTAGGACTACTTAGATGATTGACAACAGTTGGTGAAAAGAGTCTTCTGGGTTTAAAGAGTTCTGAGTTTGCGTCTCAGCTAATTCTGTGATTTTGGGAAATGTCTTCATTTCTCAGTGTTAGAGAGGTCATCTAATAGTAAGAGAGTCCAAGCCTCTCCTTGTTACTCAGTCATTTTTTCAGTCGTTTAAGACTTTGTGAGCCCATCTGTACTTAGATTGTGGCCGAGAGGTCTGCCTTTCTTTATTTCTTTTTTTTTTGGGGGGGGTGCCATTTCTTTCTTTCCTTTTTTGGGGGGGGGGTGCTCTTTCTCTCTCCATTTCATTTTACAGATGAGAAAACTGAAATTCACTAGGTTGTAACTTTACCGGCATCTGAGGCTGGATTTGAACTCAAAACTGGAACTAGGTGATGCAGTACCAGGCCAGGAGTCCCAAAGACTCATTTTCCTGAATTCAAATCTAGCCTCAGATACTTACCAGCTGTGTGATCTGCCTCACTTTCCTCATCTGTAAAATGAGTTGGAGATGGAAATGGCAAACCACTCCAATATCTTTGCCAAGAAAACCCCAGAAGTTCTTAACAACAACCAACCCTCTTATACAGAAAACCTGATTTCAGAGATTAAGTGATTTGCCCAAGTTCACACAGCTAATAAATAGCAGAGCCAAAATTCAAACTCAAAATTCAATTCTCTTTCTTGTGTATTAAACTGTATTATATTATACAAATATACTTATTCTAAAGTTCTGTTTTTAGTGTAGAGGTAAAGCTCATCAAATCTATCATCAGAGTCAGTTAAGTGGGGCTTTAGTTATGGCTGCCAAATTTGGAGGGCCCTGATAAGATTTGAATTCTTTCAGCAGTATAGTAACAACCTTAGAACTCAGTTAACAAAAATGATTAAAATTGGAAGCTGTTAATTGGTGGGCTAGGGTGAATTTTTCTACCTTATCTCTCATTTCTCTCTCTCGCTCGCTCTCTGCTTTTGCAAGGCAAATGGCTTGCCCAAGGTCACACAACTAAGTAATTATTAAGTGTAGGAGGCAGGATTTGAACTTAGGTACTCCCGACTTCAGGGCCAGTGCTCTATCCACTGCACCACCTAGCCACCCCATCATTTCTCTATTGAGGGTACACTTCATACTTGGCCCAAGGTTCTCAAAATCTAACCAAGCCCCAAATGCTTTCCAGAGATAAAGCTGGAGAGGTTTATCAACAAGTGAGAAGAGGGTGATAATTTCAATCACAGCGTTTCTGGAAGACTATTTAGTAGGTTGTAGAGGGGATGTGTTCTAGGTTGGTGGTAGAATATTGCTGTTGGCTGTCTTGAAGTTTTGGAAAATATTTACACAGCTGACCCCAGAAAGCTGTTGTGAGGAAAATGCTTTGTAAAGCATTCTGTGTGTTATTATTATTATAGTTTCAAGGGATGTTAGAGATCAACCCATACAACTGCCTTTTTTTAAGACTTATGATGGGTTACATTTTTAAAAATATTCCCAACATTCAAATTCAACCTTTTAAATTGCATGACTTTGGGTAAATCACTTAATATTTCTGGAGCCTCAGTTTCCTTTTTTGTGACCTATGACATCTCACAGGGCTGTTTTGAAGAATCAAGCCTAAACTACTAGAGAATTATGAGGCATTGATTTTGCTGAAGACTAGAGCAGGAATAGTTTCTGCCCTCAAATTGTTCATAATCAAAATTAATTGCACTGATTCAGAGTCCTAGGAAGAAGCTGAAGAGATTTTCTTAGATAATTCAGCATATTCCCATCCTCCTAGACCAGGGTGTAATTTTAAGGAACAGAATATTGTAAGGTGTTGAAACTTATTCTATAGAAAGTCAGGGATGAAAGAAAGCTAGATTGAGTTGGGACTGTCTGTCTTATTTCAAAGAAGAGGGCAAGGGAGTATGCAACAGTTACTGCTGTGAGAGAGTCATGTCAGGGAAAAGAATGGGATTGAGAAGGGATGAAGGCTAATTTATTAAAATGTATTTCAGCCAAGTGTTTTGGCAGCAGCCAGTTCAAACTTGCCTCTTTGGAAGTGGGAGGAGAAAAGAAAAGGAAAAAGAGATTACAATTCACCAATTTTTTTTCAACCATTCTCATTGATGATTGTTCTATGCAAACTGGCTATGTATAGTAGTAATTCAAGATAACTGCCTTAAATCTCTGAACCTTAATTAAACAAAATTAAACTCCTTGACACTAGATTGGATTTAGAAAATAAAATGGAAAAAAAGAAGTTAAAACATGAATTAGGATTTTTAAAAAGTCTTATTTTTATAAGTTTGTGGTAGTTCCAGAGTATTTGGGGTCTGAATCATGTACTGTGTGAGTCAATAGCTACTTTTATTTTTATATTTTTTTAATGAAAATGTTTTCCCTTCTCACTGTAGCATTTCTTCCTCCTCCAAATGAGGTGAGAAAAACAATGCTTGTTACTAAGCCAAACAAACTCCCATAGTGGCCGCATCTCAAGCAATTTATACTGATCTGTTGCCTCATTTTCAGGAAGTGGGTATCTGTGATTTTCCTAAAATGCAAATTTGATCATCACTCTTTCCCTTTGCCTCCCTATTAAACTCCAATGGCTCCCCTTTGCCTTCAGGATTAATTACAAAAATGCTCTGATGTGCAAACCTTTAGAACCTAGCCCTTCCCATCATTCTTATACCATGTACTCTTTGATCCAGTGACACTGGCCTTCTTGCTGTTCCACAAACAAGACATTCCATCTCTAAATTCTGGGCATTTTCTTTGTCTATACCCCAATGCCTAGAATGTGTTTCTTCCTCATTTCTACCTTCTAGCTTCCCTGGCATCCTTCAAGTCTCAGCAAAAATCCTATTTTATATAGGAAACTTTCCCCACCATTTCTTAATTCTAATGTTTCCCTCCTTTTGGGTTGTTGTTAGTAGTTTCCAGTTGTCAAACTTTTGTGGCACAATTTGGGATTTTATTAGTAGAGATATAAGAGTGGGTTGCCAGATGAGGAAACTGAGGCAAGCAGTATTAAATGACTTGTCCAGAGTCACATAGCCAGTAAGCGTCTGGGGCCAGATTTGAATTTAGAAAGTTTAGTGCATACCTATCTTTACCTTCTTCCTGGCTTGCTCTTGGTGCACTCTTCCATTCCATGTGATCTGTGTAGGTTTATGCCAAGCAGCATGCTGATCAATGTTTAAGAACCAGCTCTTCAAAAAAAAGGGAGGGGCCTAGGAAGTGAAATGATTTCTTCAAGCACACATAGAGCATAAACATCAAGATCTCTATCAGCATTTTCTACAGTATTTTCATAGCTTTCACAGATGTAAAGAAACTGCACTGAGACACAGAGCACAAATATTTCTGTAGCTAATAAGTGGTTGCTATGGCTTAAGAAGGGTTAATTTTCCTAAAAGACTGGGACACTTAGTGATAGAAAATTCAATAACAGCACATACTATCAAATCTCAACTTTTCTGGGCCAAATGCATTTCATGGGATGGAAAATGAATTCTCTGTAATTGAGACTTTTAAAATTAAAAGTTACACATTTCATTTTATAAAAATAGAAATCATTATAAATATGCATGTCTTACAAATGTGAATGTATTTAACTAAAAAATCTTCATGAACAAGGAAAGGTTAATATATTCCACATATCTTTGATGATGTGCAGACAGAAACCTTTTCTATTAGGTAATGGTAAATCATTATCAGTTGGACTGATAATTCTTCACGTATCATGCTGTACTGTGCATTAGTTTTGAATTAGTTATGAACATGAATAATGAATTCATTCTTCAAATGTGAAAATAATTTCCTGCTTCTAAATTACTGTATTTTCCCCATGTATAAGATGCATTTTAATTTTGGGGCCCCAAATTTGAAAAAAATTGTGTTACATAAAGTTACTGAACTCAAATTTTATTCATCATGAAATTCAAGGACCTTCTACTTATAACTTTCAAGCGTCTTTTTGGGCAAGTCTGGTGTATGTACATATTGCTTAGTCCTTTCTATTTCATGAACTTGAACCACCAATTGTGTGTCCTTGGAAATCAGTAACTTCTTTTTCATCAGCAATTCTTGCGTCCTGTTGAATCATCTTTGTGGAAACAGGAATTTCAACTGCCCTTTGCTCTTCAATCCATATCTTCAGTTCCTTCTCTAAATCAGACCATTTGGCTGACTTGTTTTCTCAATTGGAGGAGGACCAAACTTGTTTCACTTTTGCAAACTGGATCACTTTGAACTTGAATTCAGCGCTGTACAAAAATCTTTTCTGAGCTATTTCTGGGCAGAATGTGGCAAAAAGTGACCTAATTTACCAGTAACAAATGCAAAAGAATGAGCACAAAGACAAGCCTGAAAAAGTGGAAAATACAAGTAAAAAAAATCTACACCACTGTATAAGATGCTCCCAGTTTTGGGAACCCGAATTTTTCAAAAAAGAGTGTATCTTATATATGTGGAAATACAGTAGATAATGCTTCTTAAAAACTGAGTTAACTCTTGTCTGGCCCTTTGGTACCATTTAGTGCAATAAAGATGATTTTTTAAGTACAGCCTGAGTATTTCTGAAACCTAGGGAAACTGTTGTTGTTTGTCCTTCATTCTTGAATACTATGACATCAGTAATGTAATACCATGATATGTAAGTGAAATGGATTTAAGTGAGGACCAAGCAAAATCACCAGCCTCACTTTCTCACCTGGAGCCATCTGGGTCCAGTACACAAGGGAAAAGACTTTCTGAACATTGAGTGAGCAAGAGACCTTGAGGCAGATAGAAATTTTCCATTTTGGAAAGATGTTAAGTACTCTTTTAATGATGGAGGCTCTAGAAGTAGTCATTGAGAAAAAGGGTGCTAGGGAGGAAATGAAAGCAGAAACAGTTCAAGGAAACCTGGTATAGAGCAGATTATGAAAAATGTGTAGGCTGTATTGTGAACCATGCCATCTTGGAAGCCTGCTACTAAAGCTTCCATCCTGACCAATTAACAAAGAAATAGAGGGATGGATGAAGAAATGTTTTCAGGGAGACAATGAGGCCCACATGATGCCAAACTCTAGATCAGATTTAAAGATTTAGGAAACTGCTGGAATCCAACATTCTCTCTTACTGTTGGATTCAGAAATGCCATGGATGATACATGAAACTTTTTCAAGAGTATTATTGGCATCACATACAAGTGGCACTTAGCAGAATTAGAGAGAATGCCAATAATGAAGTCCTGAAAAAAAGCCAGTCTCTAGGTAGATTTGTTTTCAGAAATTTTTTTTTGATCAGACATTTGGAATGGATGCATGTCTGAAGCAGTTGTTGCATATTAAGTTGAAATAGAGACAAATTCAAACAGGGTGGTCAGCAGTTTTTTAAAAAAGGCAACCATGATGTAGGCTTCAAATGAGGTGGCATTGTTGAAGACAACTGGGTTTAAGAACATCATACTTGGGGGGCAAAAATAACAGAAATCATCAACAGCAGTCTTTCAGTATGAGCTACATATCCAAGATATGACTAATGAGATGACAATAGATCCATTTGCATTGCTAATTGTCATCTTTATAATCATATCATATATGGAGTGATATTGAATTTATTTGGGTTACTTAGGAAGGGTCATCAGTGGATAAATTATACAGTGTTCTTCCCTTCTCTTTTTTCTCTCCAACATTGTTATATAGGCTAGAATGAAGGGGTCCATTTTAATGGGAATAAATGTAAAGTTTTGTATTACAGTTGTATTAAATAAAACAGCCACACAAGTAGAGAATAGAAGAGGGATAGCTAGACAATTTTTGTCCTTCTTCAGTCATTTCAATCACATTTAACTGAGGATTTTCTTACCAAATATACTGACACGGTTTGTTATTGCCTTCTCCAGCTTGTTTTACAGATGAAGAAAGGAAAACAGGATGGAGTGACTTGCCCAAGGTCACAGTTATTAAGTGTCTGAGATCACATTTGAACTTATCTTTTTGACTCCCTGCTTAGCACTTTTATCTAATGTGCTACCTAGTTTCCTTAAGGGGTCATAGAGGGAGATTACATAGAAGTCCTATTACATTTTAATGCTCTTCAAAGAACAGAGAAGAAAATATATTCTGGGGAAGAGGGAGGAAGAATGGAGAAAATTCTCCAAAAGGTCTACTATTCTCCTAACATCCTCTCCCCTATGCACATTTAGTGACACTCTAATACAAGCTAGTTTTTTTTTTTACCTAAATGTTTCCTGTATCCTGATTTTGCCTAAAACATAAAGAGACCAAGGGTTAGCTAGAGATACAAAACACTTTAAAATAGGACAGAGAGCCAAACCCATCTGGATGTTAGGGATTTATTTACCTTAGTAGTCTGAGCTATTTTGGTTATTCAAGTAAGTTTTTGGTTTAATATAAATACTACGAAGGAGAAATTAAAAAGGAGCCATGTGGATTTGAGGGCCAATAGAGGGTTCCTAGACTAAAAGTGTTGTAACAGGTTGAGGCTAATTGCTTCTATGTTATGCTATTGCTTCTCTGTAACTGGTACCCATTGATCCTGATTCTGAGATCATGTAATAAGTCTCTTCTACAAGATAATTAAGATATTGGAAGAAACCTGTCACGACTCTTCCTGTATCTTTTCTTCTCCAAGTTAAGTTTTTCAATGAATCACTGTATTTAATAATTTTGAATCTGACCCCCCCCCCCATTTTGATCATCTGGTCTTAAAGGTGCTTCAACTTATATCTTCCCTGAAATAGTGTATTCAGAAATGTATATGATGCTCAAGATTTGGTCTGATCATGGCAAAGCTTAGACAAAAAAAGTCACCTATTAATAGAATGTTCAATATCCAGAAGGTGATAGTCCTGTTGTACTTCACATTGGTCAGACCACAAATGAAGTATCTATTCTGTTCTGTTCACCACATTTTAGTAAGGGCATTGGTTAAGTTGAACACCTTGCAAAAGAATATCACTTTGATGGTGAGGATAAGTTGAATTTATTACATAGAAGAATGAGTTGAAGAAAGTAGAGTATGCTTATTCTTTTTTGTTTATTTGCTTTTTTTTTTTTTGCAAGGCAGCAGAGTTAAGAGACTAGCCCAAGGTCACACAGCTAGGTAATTATTAAGTTTCTGAGGTCACATTTGAACTCAGGTCCTCTTGACTCCAGGACTGGTGCTCTATTAACTGCATCATCTAGCTGCCCCAGTTCAAAATGATTGTTCAAAGGCCATTCCATTCCCTTTAGTTCTGTATTCGGTTGTAAATAGCTTCTCAATACCCTTTTTATACCAAGAGAAAAGCTCTGATTTCCCTAGATGTTTGAACATTTCAGATTCAGCTTTTGTCTTCATTCACAAGTCTGATCCCTTGATCAGTAAAAGCAACAGTAACTGTAATAGATTAACTCCCAAAAATTAACTGTAACAATATTCATTGTTTTCTAATATGAATAATATGAATAAGCTGAAGGCTTTACTTTTACTTGTAAGTCAAGACAGAAAGTTAAAAGCAGGTGTTTTGGGGTTTTTTTGGTGGTGCCAGGCTAGTCTTGCATTTCTCCTTTATTCGCAAAGTAGGAAAGAAGGTTAATATGCTTATCTAATTATCTCTCTTTACTGACAGGATTTTTTATTAAGAAGTTACAAAGTTACTTGAAACATATTAGGGTCTTGTAGAGAAAACAACACTCAAAGGTCTAAGAAAAACAGCATTTTATTAAAGAAAATATATTAAAATCCTTCATACACATGTATCAACTGCAAGAATTCATTCTAATCTCATTTTCTTCATCTCTATTAATTGGTGAAATCTCCCACATAATAATCTAGCAGTCTTTATTTTATCTTCCTTTACAGGAGAACACGTAATGAATATGTTGCTTTTTCAACCAGGTTTTTGGAGACCAAATTCTAATGAAGCCTATAACTTTTTGAAATCATTTGCTAGTTTTTACAAAAACTGTGCAAAGTTAAATTTTTGCACTAATTATTAATTTAATTAATTTTTTAATTAAAAACTTCAAAATGTTAAGAAGCATTTCTATAAACCTACACCTATACCCAAAGCCACAGTTCATACCCCTGTAATTTTCTGGAAGGTTTCTAAAAATATGGTACAGAACCTGTATGATTGGCTTTTCCCCTAAAAGTAGAGGGAGAAAAAAAATTTGCATTGATGTTTTTCTTAAAAAAAAAAAATAAAAGTGGCAGTGAATAGTTTACTTTCATACCCTCCAATACTGGGCATCTGTATACTTTGGCTTGCTGAGAAGTTAGATGTTTCTTTTAGCTTCCCCAGTGTCCTATTGATACAATCAGATTTACTAATGCACCAGTTCAAATTGACTATTCTTGAGTTTAAAAACCACATCTGAAGCTACTGGTGTTAAACAGTGGTACAGTGGTCAGTGATGTCTAGTGCACAACTAGTAATTCCAACACTACAGAGTCCAGAACATTATGACATCTCAGCTAAACCACATGACTTTTCAGCCACCCAGAAGGAGCTGTTCTTGTTCAGTGCTGGTTTCATTCTTGAGTAGCATGACTTTTAGCTTTATTTACTGCTGGCCCTATAGGAAGAGGAAAATAAGTTAAAATTATTGTTTTTTCCCCCCACAGTATTGTCATCTGGAATCTGTTTCTTCTTAGCAGAACCATTTTATACAAGGTAGATGCTAATTTTATCATCCCCATTTAACAGATGAGGAAAGTAAAATAAAAAGAGGTAAAATGACTTGCCCAGGATCACAGTTAGTGTGACCAAATTTGAACTTGAATCATCCTGACTGCAGGAGAGAGACTGAATATTCTCCTCTGCACTATCAGCTGCTGAATGCAAAAGGCTATATTTGGGGTTCTGAAATAATCAGTTTTATTTCTTGTTCTAGGCAGTAAAGCATAACCTCATATAGAAGGTGAAGAATATGTCCAGGAAAAGAAAATTGTCTTCCAGGCCCATTTTAGTCTTTTCATATGAAATAAAATAATATTCTTCCTTTCCATTCTCTTCCCTTTTGCTGTGCTCAGGTTGGTTCACACAGAGAATACCTGCAAACTCTAAATTGACTTCCACTAGGGAAGCTGAATCAATTTATAGAGGTAGACTTAAAGGTAGAGTAGAAAGTCACAGTAGTGAGGCCTCTACTTCAATGTCCTTAATCCCACCCCCAAAAAGTAAAAAGGGGGGGGAAGCTAATATCATTGCAGCAGTTGTGATCTGACTGTATATTTATTCTTCAGTAGTCATTTACCAATAACATCCAGTTGGTATTGAGTCATATTTAATTAAAATTTGATCAATGTCTCATCTAGGATCCCTTTTACTTTTGAGAGAATCAGCCAAAGGTAGGAGAATTAATAGAAATTCTTGCATTCAGATCACATATTTTACTGGGGTTCACAGTATAACAAGTACCAGTTATAGCAACAAATCCTTGTAAAAATAAGAATTCCTTAAAGTGAAAACTGAAAATCAAAAAGTACTGGTAAAAACTTTGAATCTACTTTTAAATGCTTCTGTGGCACCAAGTTTTTTCCATGTTTACAACCATAAAAACAATAAGAACGCTTACCTAAGTAACTAAGTAAGACTGGAAGGAATATTAAGCCATGAGTTGCTCCCAACAAGACCATAGCTAAATACATCCGAAAGTAAAATATCTGGAAAATTTGAGATCTGGCAAAGGCCAACACCACAATCCCTCCAAATTTTGTTAGTGTAATTCCACTGAAAACCTAAGAGGAAATATAGAGATGTTAGAAGCAATTTATATTACATCAGTGTAAACAACTGAGTACCCCTCCTCCAGCCTTAAATTCACATATTCCTTAGGAGTGATCATTTAAGGATAAAAGCTCAATTTAATATATTCTACTCAATGATCAAAGGCAATGGGACAAGAACAGCATAGGCAATTACAAACTTTGGATAATCCCATAGATTGATTTCCTATTATGTGTACATAATGAGCACTAGACTGAAATAAGTAATTGAAATAAGGAAAAAGGTAATGAAAGAGGCAGTGGGGTCAAATGGAAAGAACATGGAGTTGAATCAGAAGATATGAGTTTGGATCTCTAGGCCTTGTGTTCCTCCCCATAAGAGATAGTTGTGCCAGATTTCCAACTCATTGATGGTCTTATGCCAGAATTCAGCAGAAGTGGAGAAAGACTGAGAACTGTTACAAATGTCACTATAACCAATGATGACCCTTTTTTGGTCCTTATGCTCTTTGTATTCAGTAGCATTTGACTTTGTACATGCCACTCTGCTCTAACTTCTGAGACACTGAAGACTTATACTTTGACCAAGCCTCCTCTTTCCTCATCTTCTCCACTTCCTTAAACATGGAGGTTCCAAGAATGTGGTCCTCTGTTCTACATTCCCCCCTTGGTGATCTAAATCACTCCCATGGTTTCAGTGATCACTTTTATATAACTGACTTCCAAGTCAAAAGGGAGACATGATCTTTTTCCTTTTTGAAAATTTTCACTTTATCTCCATATCAGTTATTTTCCCCTTTATATTCAAATTCTAGATAGAATTCACCTATCAACCAAGCATCTAGTGGACATTTAAAGCTCTTGGCCCATCATATGAAAATAATCAGTGACTTGTGTTTTCTACTCACAGGATTAGTTCCAGAGTTCAGATTGAATACTGAATTGTGAATTACCTCCTTTCAACCAAATTTATTAGCCATGTTAGAGAAACTTAAGCATCTACTAACTATAGGTTAGTACGTATGAAGTACATAGGAACCTGTTCCATGTGTTGTGGATATAAAGAAAAGCAAAAACAATCCCTACCTGAAGGAATTGGAAGGACAACATGGAAGTAATAGTGAAAAAGCAGATAAAAAATCAAACATAGAGACACTAGACAGGAGGTAATCTGAGAAGGGAAGGCATGAGCAGATGCTATAGTCAGTAGTAAGTATGCATAGGGATGAACAGACCATGTCCTGCCCTGCTGTGTTGAAATTTCAGCCAGTTGTCCTAAGGGATAAACAGAATACTTACACAACTGCCCACGTGAGACAGGGCTTCCTCAGCACGTGCTACCCGACTGCCCTTCAGGCTCATGGCAAAGGCTCTGGTGATATGACTACAGAACTCCACAGAGATACCACAACTCTGAAATGAAAAACAACTCTAATGATGGGGGAAATAGATATGCACACACTCCTTAATTCTAAAGCTTGAAAGCAATTTCCGCAGCATTGGAGAGAAAAATGTGCCTTAAATGTCCCACTCAGCTCTTCTTCATCACCACCACCACTATCATCACCATCATCAACTGTCTTCCACCTGCCACCACCACCATCATATCATGATCTCTCATTCACTTCACACACACCTTCACCACCACCATCATACACATGGATCTCTTTTACACTCACACAAACCACAAACACCAAAAATCACATGATTACTTTGGGAATCCCAATGGCCAGTTTTGTATTAGATTTCCATTTCCTAAGAGGCCAGGCAGACCCCACAGGAAAACTATTGAAAGTCACAATAGAAATGGTCTAATTGAGACTTAATAGCAAAGATATCAAAGTGCTTATGTATTTTTCCCACTCTTTATCCAATACATTCCTGAATGATGATGTATTTATTTTGAGGTGAACCAAAAAAGTATGGGATGACTCTTTAACCAAGTTTTATGTTAGGATATTGGAACTATTAATGGGAATATAAAATCCTTCTCCTACACTGTTTTTGCAAAGAGCACATAACTGTTGAGCTGGGCCAGCAAAAATGACTACATTTATTGTTGTATGCTGAAAGTTCTGATGTTAGGAACAATTCACAATAATTTAATAGCACCTTTTCAGGGAGGAATAAAGTGGGAAAAGGAGAAAAAATGTCATACTTCCAAGTACCTCTCCTTCAACAATTCTTCTTTTGGCTAACTCTGTTTTCCTCTACAGTTAAAAAGAGCGATTAGTTATAATTTCTGGGTACCAGGGTATAAGGGGACACAAAACTCACCATTACCAAGTTGACCAAGGAAACAGCATTCAGAGAGATGCCCCAGAGCCACATAACTCCAAACATGTTGACCAAAATCATAGCAATTGTAACACACATGATCACAGAAGACCACAGATCACCACCTAGGAGTATTGCAGTCACCAAGAATATTGCTCCCAGGGATATACCGAGATTAAAGATTGTGTCACCCACTATGGTCAGGTATTGCTCATAAAAGACATAAAATACACTGCATGGAGAAGACATGAAAATATAATGGAGACATAGGTAAGTTTTATTTTGTTCATTCATTCCTTGATTGACTACCTTGAATAAAGAAGAAAACTTAACATTTAAATTTTTTGGTCTCTTATGATATATCGTTTAGACATAACTTCCTAATTCATTCCTCTACAAAGGTATAATTCAGAGAAAGTAAACAAAAATGCTAATAGTGAGTGATAAATTCCCAATATACACCCCCTAAAAAAAAGCTCCAAATTAACCCACATTATTCTCAAAAAAGAGCACCCTTATGGTGATTCTCCTGACATGTTACAGTCTATTCTGGATACCACCTATGTGTGTTGGTAAAAATTGAGCTGTGGTTATCACTTTCCCAGAATGCCACCTTTTCTCCCAAATTACCTTCTAGAAATGAATAATTTTAAGGACCAGACAAGGGAAGCTGGTTTGCTGCTCAGAAAGGAACCCAAGGCACTAAACTTGAGCGTTACATGACTGATGTGGATTACATGCCAATGAAGATCTATAGACTAAGACAAAGTGAACTGAGGACCTTCAGAGAGGTTGGGTTTTACTTTCTTCTCTGAAGTGAACTATATGATCCTGGGCACCTCCCCTCCCCTGACCTTAGTCTTTTTTTATATAAATAAGGTGAGTGAGTTTGCTACTTCACAGGGCTATTGCAACCAAAGGACTTTTTTAAACCACCATCTGTATAGATGTGAACTATTATTAAGGCTGCTGTATGTGAAGGGTTTGGGTTACTCCTCCCAATACTTCAAAGTACTAGAGGATCACAGAGAGAAATAAGGAATCATCTAGATTAGGTATGTCTAACCTGTAGCCCATAAACAGCATGTGGCCCTCAAAGCCCATTCATGCAGCCCACATCACATTTATTATTATACTCATATGATTACACTGTAATCATAAAAAATATTAAATGCTCTATGTGGCCCTTGACAAGTTTTTGTGAGTGATGTGACCCAAAAGAGCTAAAAGGTTGAACCCTCATGATCTAGGGACCAGTCTTTTTTTTGCAAGGCAAATGGGGTTAAGTGGCTTGCCCAAGGCCACACAGCTGGGTAATTATTAAGTGTCTAAGGCTGGATCTGAACTCAGGTACTCCTGACTCCAGGGCTGGTGCTCTATTCACTGCGACACCTAGCTGCCCCCCAAGTCCCCTTTTTTTTATAGGAGGCAAATAAGGCTGAGTGATTAAATGATTTCCCCAAGGTCATACAGCATGAGATCTGAACACAGGGCCCCTCTGAGAAACTTGACTAGAGAAATTCAGTCTGTTTTCCTCATTTAGAAAAGCTGAGATCCCCTTGAGAGAGGTTACCAAAAAAATAAAAACTAAACAAAACTCAGCCCTTTACATTTGTGAAACACTTTATACTTTTTCAAATCCTTTTACAGATATCATTTCATTAGATACTTGCAATAACCTAGGTCAGGTGGCTATTAATATACACTCTAAATTTAACAAACTTGGCTGTCAACTTACAAGTGCAGAATTCCCCCCCCCCCAATAGTTTACATTTTACTGTCTATCATTCAAACTGAACAAAAAAAAACCATAATCTCCAAACACTTTGGAGAGACACTTGGAGACCATCAAGCCCAATCCTCTCCTTCCTCCTTTACAAAAGAGAAAACTGAAACCTGGATAGATTTAGGGACTTGATGGTAAAGTCACAAGAGCAGCAGAAATGGGAATAAAACCTAAGTCCTCCACATTCCATATTCAGAACACTTTCCACATGACACCATCTCCTGATACCCCAAAATACAATGCCCATACCTAACCTAACTTAAGAAATGAACAAATTGAATATGTGGGTGGATGAATGTTGAAAGACTTTCTTGACATGTGATTGGAAAACTAAAAATAAAATATCAGAAAAAAAAGAGAAAAGAACAAATTGTGGCATGTGGAGTGACCAAAGTACAACCTTACCTGTATGGAAATACTCGATAGTTTTTGTCTTGGAGACCCAGGCTTTCAGTGATGTTAGTGGCCACCATCCTTGCTTTTCTCATGGCATCAATAAAGTCAGAGGAAGTATGAAGCACAGTATGATAAGTCATAAAATAGGTGGCTCCGACCTCAGTGGAATTGTTTTGGATGTTTACAGCAGAACTATAAGATGCATGCCCCCTATGAGTGAAAAAACACAGATCATCACTAGGGTAGATAAGCATCATTCTTTTTTAAAAAAATTCATTATATAAATATTTTGTTTCCCAATTATATATAATGGTAGTTTCTACTACTACTTCTACTACTGTTTTACACTACCCCCCCATCCCTTCCCCCCCCCACTCCTCCTTAGAAGGCAATGTGATCATCTTTACATTGTTTCCATGTTATGCATTGATCGAAATTGAATGTGAGACAAGCATCATTTTTTACATTCTGGATGGAGAATTATCCTGACTAAGTAATTTCTGGTCTAAATTGCTGAGCAGTCAATAGGACAAACTGTCCTTAGATACTCATTTGCTTCACCAACAGTGGGGGTTTCAGACAACATATATGGGTAAACAAGTATGAGTATTAAAAATACAAATTTAGAATATGGGGCTCATGAAAGTATTTTCATGTAAAAAGGGCTCTCAAACCCAGAATAAAGCTTTGTTAAATTTCTAATAATAATAATAATAATAATAATAGTAGTAGTAGTTTAAAGTGTGCAAAGAATTTTACAAAGATCTGTTTATGAACTAGGTGCTATTGAATGAGTGCCAGTCCTGAAATCAGTAAGACCCAGGAACAAGTAAGTTCAAATCTGACATTAGACCCAAACTATGTGGACCTGAACAAGTCACTCAACCTCTAACTCTTGTTTTCTCCTCTGTAATATGGGGATAATTAATAACCTAGCTTTTCCAAGAATGTTTTGAGGATCAAATGAGAATATTTGTAAAGCACTTTCCAAACATTAAAACAATAAACACATGTTGGTCATAATTTTTTCCTAGACAAGTAGTTTTATTTTTTTACCTCTTATCTACCTCATTTTCATAGGAGATAAGTATAGGAGAGTCTGAGGGAGAAGAAGATTATTATCACAAAACTGTCAATAATGCTAATATTACAAATTTTCTACTAAAACTGGAATAGACATAACTGGAATAGACATAGAGCCTTGGAGGTTTTCAAGACCCTTTCAAGGGATTCATGAAGTAAAAACTATATTTATAGTCATACTTAGACATTTAAATTTCTGAGATGGCAAATAATGATAGATAGAGTCCGCTAGTTTTTAAGACGGTAAAGGAATCCTGAAACCAAAACATTTAAGACTCACTGAAAGAGACTGATGGCACTTACCCTTTGCCACATTTAGGATTAGGGTTGTCAGAAAGAAACATAGGTAGAAATTTCATGAAGTCTTTGCCCCGAGGCCTCTTTTTGCCTTCTGGAGTCAAAGGCCGACAATGAACACATGAAGCATCAACAACTAGAATCAACATTAAATAAAACAAAGCTTAAGCATGATGTTTTGCAAGTTTTGTTGTAAAACCCATTCATAAATCCCATAATTTTGATTATATTTACACAAAAATTGTAAGTAAAAAAATATAGCATACATACAAAACCACATAAACACAGAGCATTTTGTTGTTCAGTTGCTCCAGGCATATCCAACTTTAATGATCCCTTTGGGGATTTTGTGACAAAAATAATTTCTCCTTTCCTCCTCCAATTTATTTTATAGAAGAGGAAACTGAGGCAAAGACTTGCCCAGAGTAACACCGCTAGGAAGTGTCTGATATAGGATTTGTACTCAGAACTGTCTGACTCCAGGCCAGGCACACTATCCATTACTACCTGGCTGCCCTACATATATACTTCTAATCATATACACACAATACATGTGTACATACATGTAAACACACTTATAGTATGTCAATAAAGAAACTCAAAGAAAATTCTCTCTTTCTTTTATGATGTATGATATTTTTCAGTCCAATCTTCTAAATTAATCAGGCTGGTGTCATTAACAATAACTACAGTGAAAGATTGTTGGAAAAAAGCACCAGACACTGAGCAGACAGGGATCTATCTGCTTTGTCCTCCTGTATAATAGATGCTGTAGGAGATAAAGCACTGGATTTCAATCAGGAAGCCCTGCCTCTTGACTTCTCTCCATCCATTTCCTCATCAAGAAAATGTGAGTATTATATCAGATTGCCTTCTGCTGGGGAGAGAGACAGGAGGGAAGGGAGGAAAACTGTAAAATTCAAAACCTTGCAAAAAAAATGATTAGTAGAAACTATTATTGTATATAATTGGAAAACAAATAGAATATTTATATAATAAAAAAAAGAAAATGTGAGTAGTGATAGCATTATGTTCCATTATTGTTGAAGGGTTCTAAAGGTATAACTTTGAAAGCATTTTATAAAATTTTTAAAGCTCTGTTTAAATACTTATTACTTTTACCATCAATCCTTTAGCCTCTCTATGTTTCAATAGCTTCATCTACAATATTGAGAACAGGGGAAAAACAAGTTCTTTCTATCTCTAAAATATCCATAGACTTAAAAATATGCCCATCTACCAGGCTACTAGAAAGGAGTTCCAAAGCCTATTATCAGAATCTAATCTCTAGGTTTTTTTTCTTTTACTTTTTTAAAACTATGGGTGTTTGGTAATGGTTCAATTAATTCTTTTTTTTCAATTAATTCTTTTTTTTAGGATTTTTTATTTTGTTTTTTGTTTTTTTTTTTGGCAAGGCAATGGGGTTGAGTGGCTTGCCCAAGGCCACACAGCTAGGTAATTATTAAGTGTCTGAGGTCAGATTTGAACTTGGGTATTCCTGACTCCAGGGCTTGTGCTCTATCCACTGCGCCACCTAGCCACCCCCTCAATTAATTCTTAAGACAAAAAGAACCATACAAAGAAAAAAGGAAAGCTTCCTAAAGAGAGACTTGCCAAGGCAATGTATGCACTCTCAGAGATTCATTCTGGTCATCAGCCCTGCCACTCACTACTCCTTCAGACCAGACACTACCTCATATGAACTGATCATTTCAGTTCTGGAGCTCACCCTATGGGATCTCCACTGTTCTGACTGGCCAGGACCATTCCCAGAACATCCTCTTGCCACCTGCTCTGGTGCCACAGGCAGCTCCTTCATTCCCATTTCCTTCCCCTCTTTCCTGTCTTTTCAGCTCCAAATAGGAACAAGAAAACTGGGCTTGTGATTTCCAGGGACCTGTGACCCTCACTGGTATAGGAAACTAAAAGAGGAATATCCTTTTCCAATTCAGATCAGTGCCTGAAATTTCTGATCCTATATACAGAAAACTGAAAATTAAGTTACTTGCCAAGGATCATAAACCAAATCTCCAGAATAATAATCTAATCTAAGTAATACCATCTAATTCCTGGAAAGAATATGGCAATTCACTTATGACTTCAGTCATTAACCCTCTGACTTTCCAAATCAAAATATCTCATTCACCACCACCATTTCCCATCTAGGTCCTGCCTCCCCTATTAGAATTTAAGCTCCTTGAGCTTAGACATAGTTTCACTTTTACATCTAGCAACTAAGCACTTATCACAGTTAAATATATAGTTACCCTTAATAAGGGTTGATTTAGAGCTAAAAGGGATTTGAAAAGTATTTTAAATCATCTTCCTCATACTACATAGAAGCTAAGGAACCGAGGTAGAGACATGCCCCCAAATCGCACAGAGACTAAAAGTGACAGAACCAAGCCCAGAATTGATATTCTGATTCAAAATATGGAAATCTTACTACTATAGCTGAAACTATTGCATAAAGTTTTCAAGTATGTTATTCAAGGAATAAGGAGTTGAATCTTCTGATTTAAAAACAATGGGATGAATCAGTAGTTTTTAAAGAGTCTATTTGGCTTATGAGCCACTGAAGACATTGTCTGAGATGGCAGTCAAGAAATAAGTCATAATTGTCTAATTTTGGCCCAAGAAATACTTAAATAAAATAAAATACATCCACAGAAATAACACAGGAAATTATATACTGGTTGAAAGCTGTCAATCTGAGTCAGTTAAATTTCAGTAGTTTATACAAAATGTTTCATTTAATAAAAACAGCAAAATGTAAAAGTTTCATGATGCTCAAAAAAAGGGGAAGATTTTCAGAGGGTATTACCTGAAGCATTACAAAACTGGTCAGTCATATTATAAATCCGGCAGCAGGAAGACTGGGGTTTAATCCAATCAAAATAATCATCAATCCAGGAAGAAGGAGCAAAACCTATTCTTGTGCTATGGGATATAAGACAAATTAATGTCTAGGAAGACTGTCAACTCTTCCATACTATTTCATCATTTAATATAAAAGAATTTTGGGCTAAGTTAATTTTTGAAAGTTCTGATCCATGACAGTTGAAACTAAGCACACATTTACCATCTAATAATTACCCATGCTAATGTAGAAAGAGCTTCAAGTTTGTTCTATTGGAGTGATTGATGGAGAAGAATGGACTACTTACTAATTCTTTATTTGTGCAGCATTAAAAATTTGTTGCACAAGTGAATTGTTGTTACATCCCATTCCACCACACACCATGTTCTGTCCATCTAGAGAAGTATAGTCAAGGCCTCCTTCTAGCACAAAATAGACAGGGGGACCTGCATGCAGGTACTGGTTCAGGGATGTGAAATAATCTAGAACATAAGAGTCCTTAAAAAAGAAAAGATCATACAGTAGATAAGTAAAGAAAAAGCAAAATCATAATGATCAAACTCAACAGATGAGAAGCAATCCTATTCCCAAACTTTTTTCAGAAGTGGTAGACTATCGGTGTGGAGAACATTGTGCATATTATACTTTTTTTATATATTTTGGCTAGTTTTGCTGAATTGTTTTCCTATTTTTTAATTCTTTGTTTTAAGAGATGATTCTCAGAAAAGAGAAGGGGGGGAAGCTATCCTGAGAAATTTATGTGATGTGAAATCATCTAGAAATGTTTTATTATCAAGAAATATAAATAAAAATTTAATTTACAAAAAAAATTGTTTTTTAAAGTTATCAGAAGTGCTGAATGAAGACTCCTTTGGAGTCTTTTCTTGAGAAAGACGGGAAGAACATCTTATCTAGAACTCATCTACATTCAAGTTATCTATTCTTTTTTAAAAGATGACAAACTGGTTGTTCATTCTGCACTTTTAGGTCTAAAGGACTGCCTTGGTGAAGATTTGGGGTAACATCTAAAAATGGCACCTTTAAAGTAAGCTGTAATTGTATTAATCAGCTGACATTCTCTGAACACCTTGTATAAATTTTCCTGTTTAACCACTCAAATCAAATCAGTATAAAAGAATCTTACATCTGGCATTGAAAGAGACTGATCCAAGCCAATTTCCACTTTGTTGACAACTGCTATACTGAATGATAGAATGCCCACAAACACAGTTATCTGCATGAGAAAAAAAAGAAATAGTAAGGACTTGAGATTTCTGCACAGTATTTCCACGAATACAAACTCCAAAAAGGAAAAAAGAGCTGAACCAGTGAAGACCTGGAATTTCCTAAAGGAGTAGCCAATGTTCAAATGGCCTTCAATGATGACCCATGTCTATCTAATGTCCAGAATCACAAATCCACCACGGCCAAGGGTCATCAGATAGCCTAGAACTCTTAACAGGTTTTTGGTTATACTTGGGAGAAGCAATAATTAGCTACAAGCCTGAAAAATACATTAGCCACTCATCTGCAGAAATATTGGATTTCTTATACAGCAATTGTTTTCAATACCTGGTGGCAGGTCTCCAATTCAAAATGAGAAAAAAACCAAAAACTTGCAGAAGACTACATACCACAGTTGGTCGCATCCAGTCCTTCAGCAGAAATGGAGAGAAGACATTTTTGAAAAACTGAAACAAATAGCTCTCTGATGGCTGGGGGCTGGTTCTGTCTTCAGTAATTCTGACACAACAAAGAATGTCCAATTTATTTTTCTGATTGGGTGAAAAGAAAGATAGCATTGTAAGTACATTCTCTGTCCACTGTCATTACAGAGAGGTAGGTGAAGATCATTTGCCACAATTAGATATTTTACCTCTTGACGCTTAATGTCTAGTCCCAAGAGACTGACAAAACAAGTTATTTGAAGGAGGAAGTCAATGAAAACAGCCATTCCAGCAAACAGAGAAAAGGTTCGAACAGCTGGCATGGGTGACAAAGCTCCTATGGAACAATAGGAAAGGAGACTGATCATTCTTGTTCCACATGTTCTAACTAGCTTTACAATTATTTGGTTACTTGACATTTCTGACAAAACTGTGGACAATAAGGAGGCAATAAGAAAGCTCCCCCCAAAGTAAGAAAGATGATAAGATTAAGAAAGAGGTGTTTGGGAGTGAAAGGGTCTATATTTCAACTGAAAAAGAGAGCTGGACTTTACCACCTTGTCTTAGCTCAATTTTATACCAATATGGTCAAAGCAAGAAATATTTTTCAAAAATCTCAGATTCAATTTGGGTCCTCCTATGTCAAGAATCTTACCTAAAATTTTTTTGGGGAAATTTCACTCATATTTGGGGAGGCAGGTAGAAAGCTGTAGACCAAACATGTATATAAAGCTCTCCCAGAGAGTCAGGATACATTATGACTCGACTTGCTGGGGTTTTTTTCCCATACATTTACAATAGCAGTGGATTGAGAAAATTTGTTGGGGGGTGAGAATAGCATAAATACAGGTATGTGACCAATGGACTACTTCCCCTATTTAATCCAAGCCAATAGTTAGTTGACTGACATTGAGCAAGTTGCTCCCAAAGGTTCTGAAATGAGTGTTATAATGAGGCACAAAAGGGAATGCATTTTACAAATGTCAAAATGCCACAGCAATGCAAATTATTTTACAAGTGGGAGAAGGGTATCCCTTATATATGATATCCTTCTAGTTCTAAAACTGATGCTCATGTGATGCTTATATGCTGGGAAAGGTAGATTAATGATTCTTTTGAAACTCAATCTCCCAATAAAATATTCTGGTTATATGAATGTTAAAAAGAGGCAAAAAAGAAATGCATCCAGAGATCTACTTGCAAAGTGCCTGTACCATACCACCCAGGCTCAATGAAAGCAGGAGCAGAGCTGTATGAGGAGGAATTACCTAAGAAAAAGGCTACGGTCTCTGAAAATGATGACAGGAACATGCTTGGAGCCACTTCCCCCAGGATCCTCCCTAGTTGTTTATCCACTGTTTCCCCTTGAAGACGTTTATCTCTCTAAAAGAGAAAAGAAGAACTTTTCCATAAAATTGACTACAATTTCTCTCTCCACAATTCCCTAAGGAGATATGGTCAACTTTAAGAAGAATGATGAAGGGGGCAGCTAGGTAGCACTTTGGATCAAGGCCCTAGAGTCAGGAGGAATTGAGTTCAAATCTGGTCCTGGACACTTGCTTAGCTGTGTGACTTTGGATGTCACTTAACCCCATTGTCTTGCAACCCCCCCCCCCAAAAAGATGAGGATTTAAAAGTCCACATTTCATATCCCCCCCAAAGTAAAATATTAATATATTAATAATAATCTGACCCAAGATTCCTGGTAACCCTTCTCTCTTAGTACACAGATGAGAAATAAAAGAAGCTGATAGGATCACTGAAGTAAAACAGGAAGGTCTCCAGAAATCAGTTCAAGTTCTTCATTTGATGCTAGAAACCAAGGTCCAGAGAAATTAAATAATCAGAGAGCACACAGGTAATGGCACTGATGTGATCTGAGACCAAAGTCTCTAGCCTCTAATGTAAGACAACTCTCTTATTCTCTGTCCTGTCCCTATACTGATAAGCCTTTCCTTCTTCAGATAACATATAGCTTATCTCTCATATACTTATGTGTTATTTATTTTACAATCATCTTAGTGCATGTAATATGCTGTTAAAATTTCAAGAAAGCAAAGACTTCTTAACTAAACATTTCCCTTTCATAGTGTTATGCAGAGTACTTAAAAATAATTGTTAAATCAAATCTGTGATGATTCATCATTATACAGCATTTATCCTCAAAATTCTTTAACTTGGCTACCTCAGGAGATTTAAGACAAGGGGAATTTGTAGCATATTGGCCACTGTGTCAAAAACAATATTTATAATAAAGGTTTATTTTGTATTAAGGCAGAGGCAATATGGTAAATTGGACAGACTGACAAACTGAAATCAGGAAGACCTATTTCAAAGGCTCTCTCTGACACGTACAATCTGAGTGACCAAGAGCAAGTTTCAACTCACATCTGAACCCTGATTTCCTGATCTGTAAGATGGGACTAAATGCTGATAATATCTATTTCACATTATATGGCTCAAATGAGATCATGTTTAAAATCCTTGTAAACTTTAAAATGTATTGTTATTATTAGTGATCCCACTCCCTGGTGTTAACATACCCACACTAGTAATTACTCAATTGCTTCAGACATAGAGGAATTTACATTGATATAATGAATATACAATAAGTTTTAACTACAGAATTTTACTTCTTTTCAATGTGCTTTCAAATAACTTCAAAAGTGGAACTAAAGGGCAAGAGTGGTATGTATGCATATACCTGAAAGGTCTGAACTAGAATAAAGATGTTGTCTACTCCAACTGCAAGCACCAGGAATGGGATGACTTCAATGACAATCAGGGTGAGGGGAATTCCAATGTAACTGAAGAGACCTAGAGAACACACTACTGAACTGAGCACCATCAGGATACCTGCAATACCCAGGGAGATTTTAGAATCTACCTGAAAAAAAAAGATGTCTATAAGTTTTCTTATTTATAAATACACTATTTTTACATATATCTCAATTTTTAAAAAAATGACCAATGAAGAAGTGATGTGCCGGGGAATATCTGCTTTAAATATAAAGATCAATGCATAAGAAATACCTTAGGAATATTAAAAAAGTCTCAATAATAATAATTACACAAACTCATTGATATCACATACCAGAAACCTACGATAGCTTTTGATGTGTCCTAAGGTGATGGAAATATATAAAACCATGACAGCATAGCTAATGAGAATAGTCACAACATCACTGTTACTTTCACGATTTATCTCATCTTCAATGCTTCGTTCAGCAGAGAATGAAATAGTCAGATTTGGATTTTTGTAGTTTTTGACGAAGCTGATAAATCTGAAAAGTATAAATAAAATGCATGTCAGGGAGAAAAGAAAACAGGAAAACTTTCTTCAGATTACTGATTTAGAGCTAGAAGAGATTAGAGGCTCTCTAATCTTATCTCATTCCATCATTTGACAAGATCTGAGAATCACAGAGATGAAAACTAACATCCTACTGTCTTACAGATAGAAGTAATTGGCCAAACTAATATTTAATTACAGTTTCTAGGGATTCCAAATCTAGCCCTCTTTCTACTATGCCAACAAGATGTCTAAATTTTTTTCTATACTGGGTTGTGGTTTAAATGACAAGTATTTTCAACTTGGTCAGTTTCGGGTTATTTTAAAAAACATGTTCAAAACAATTCACTTGGATTTCTAATTTAAAAAAATATTTAATTAATTTCTTTAACTTGAAAATTTGGGTTACTTTTATTTTTTAATTAATTAAATTAATTTTAAAAAATCTAATTTAAAAAATGCCCCTCCCATCTGGTAAAGATGATACTGAAATGGGTTATCATTTTCAACAAGAATTCAGGACTCCCAAGTGTAATTTTTCCCCCACTCTACCTAATAGTAGCAAAATAGGGAAGAAAGAGGATCTACAGTTATCTATTTATTAAGAAATATTGCAAGTAGAAGAGTAAACTCACTATGCAAAGATATAAGGAGTACTTAGCAAGAAACTTACTCTTTTTCCCATGCTAGGGCTCTTTGTAGCTTTTCGGTGTTGTTGTAGTAATTATTGACAGGAAGGGTAATCACAAGGGCAGTAGCATTATTATAGTTTTGCTCTGTAAGGAAAAATGCAGTAATACAAAGATTACAAATTTGAAACAAAGGAGACATCTAACGAGAGAGCTCATAATCTCATGACATAACTGGAGCAGATTACTAGTAATAATCCCTATGTACCAAGAATGAGACAATTTACTAGATAAGTCAGAGTTCAGCTTAGAAGCCAAGTTCTCATTCAACAGTTATTTAAGATTGGAAGTTAATCCCTTCTCACTCATGGTGGGGATGCTCAAGAATTTTCATTTAGCTTCCTCTCTACAGAGGAAACCCATGTCAAACTTTGTGTTATTAAACCTTAGACACTAAAACCCTGAAACTTTAATTGTATCAGTGCACACTGGATAATATACTGTGATGTTCTATGGGAATTAGCAAATAGAAATTAAAGCAGTAGTTTCTGCATTTTAAAAAGCCTCGAATGGCATAAATATGGCTGAATTTCTTAGTCAACACAAAAAAAAAAAAGACGTGTTTCATTGCTGAACAACACTGTACTTCCTTTAAGAGACTATTGAGGCTAAAGACTAAACTCTTGCTCTATCTGGTATCATACATGTGAAACTTTAATAGAATTTAATTCATAAGAGGAAAGAGAATGAGGAGGAATTAAAAAAGGTATTATAAACAGATTATAAAATTCTGATGAAATTTTATGCTCTGATATTCATTTAAACATAAATTATTGAAAAACAAGCTGATTGTCTTGATATAATACTAGGATCTTTTTGTAGTTCTTTTTACAAAGCTGAAAAATCTAAAAAGTGGAAGTAAAATGCATGTCAGAAGAGATAAAAATCCAGCAAAATGAAGATTCTTAGTATTACTGATTTAGAGCTATAAGAGACCCTAGAGGCCAGCCTCTTCAATTGATAGACCAGACCTCAGAACCACTCATGAAATGAGTTCTTCCTACCTTATAGGTAGTAATAAGGAACAGATTCTAGGGATTCCAAATCTAACCCTCCTAATGCAAAACTAAAACAAAAAAATAAAAGTAACCCAAATTTTCAAGTTAAAGAAATCATAGAAAATACCTTGAATTTGTGAGATAAGAATTTAATCTTGGATATCTGGATCCTAAATTAATAGCTTCCTTTGAGATCAACTATAGGTAATTTATAGCCCATCTCATCCTTACCCCCTCACCCCATATACAAGTACTTACCATCATACCCTCCTAAGACAAGCCAAGGGAAAACAGGCCCACCAAATGTTCCCAAACAAGAATCATGAAGCACACTTGTATCATTCAATGAGGTAGGAGACCTGCCAAAAAATCCAAAAACAATTACTCTGCATTTGAACAAGAAATGTTTTAGGGAATCCCCATGACAAGACAGGAAGACTAAGGAAACAGGATAAAAATCACAGAAAATACACACTAGGAGCTACAAATTAAGTAAGACAGATATGTTCTCAATTTTTTAAATACAAAAGATTTAGATTCTGCAAACAAATATGTAAATCCTGGTAAAATGTCTTTACTCACATATTTGAAAAACTCCGGTGGTATGATATTGAGGGTTTTCTTTAAGGAACAAAAGTTTAAGGATTTTCCTGGGGTAAGCTCAAGAGCAGCAGTTACTATGTCAACTCTTAATTCTAGTGGAGGCTCTCAGCCACCAAGTAATATGAAGCAAGCCTTGCTATAGCAGAGGGACCTTAAAGGTGGACAGGAAACAAGAACTGACATAAAGTCTGTAAGTTCTCAAAGCACTTTACACACAGGAGGTCCTACGGGCTTTTACAGAGGTAGAAAGAAGATGAGAAATTCATTACTTTGGAAGGATGCAGATCTTGTACTCTTCTAAATGTATTCTTTTATCTACACAGGGTCTATGGTGCTACGTGATCAAACCTGACAAAGGACTTTGAAAATATATGACAGATGGAGCCCAGATGGTGGAGAGAAAGCAAGAACTTCTCTAGAGCAACAAAAAAGACAAAGAGGACCATTTTTCAGTGTAAGATATCTTGGAAGGGCATCAGGAAAGGACAAATGGGGTGGAGGGGAACTCACCCAGCTCAAGAAACACAAATGAATGAAAGTGGGAGGAGGGAAGCCAGTGGCAAGGCCTCCAGAACTGGTACAGTAGATGAATTGAGATCCCCTGCACTGGGCAACTCCAGTGCAATGAGGAAGCCACTAACACTAATATCTAAGGTCTCAAAGTATGTGAGCAGACCCTGGTCCTTCAGCACAAAATGCTTGGGACAGCACCCCTGTGGCCCAGGAACAGAAAAAAGTCAGATAAAAGCTCTGACCAGAGAGCTACCATAGTAATAAGGAAGATCACAGTACCATCGCAGAAGAGGATGGTAGAAAAAGTGCTACATGTGAAGCCGCAGAGGGGTCTGAAGATCAAAAACAACTTAAGAGGTGGCTAGGTGGTACAGCGGATAGAGCACTGGCCCTGGAGTCAGGAGTTCAAACCTGAGTTTAAATCTGGCCTCAGACACTTAATAATTATCTAGCTGTGTGGCCTTGGGCAAGCCACTTAACCCCACTTGCCTTGCAAAAAACTAAATTATAAAACACAAAAACAACTTAAGACTCAAAAAACATTTTAAAAATCAAAAAGAAATATTAGTAAAAGAAATGTAAGAGAAATTCAACAATTTGGAATCAAGCACAAAAATTAACTGAAGAAAGCAACTCCTTTAAAAATACAATTAGACAAATACAAAAAGTAAATAACTATTTAAAAAATAGAATTGACCAAATAGAGAAAATATTCCCTAAAGGAAACAACTCTTTTAAAAATAAAATTGGTCAAATAAAGAATTCCTTTAAAAGCTAGAGTGGACAAATTGAATCTCAAGACTTTATAAAACATCAAAAAATCAATCAAGGGTCGGCTAGGTGGTGCAGTGGATAGACTACTGGCCCTGGAGTCAGGAGTACCTGAGTTCAAATCTGACCTCAGACACTTAATAATTACCTAGCTGTGTGGCCTTGGGCTAGCCACTTAACCCCATTGCCTCACAAAAAAAAAACCTAAAAAAAAAAAATCAAAGAAAATTTTAAAAAATGGGAAAAAAAAAGGAAAACATTTGGAGGAGGGAAAAGAGTGAAAAGAGATAAATAAAAAAAAATAGAAGAATATGTAAAATGCCTCACTGAAATGTAAAATAGGCCCAGAAGAGATAATTGAAAAATTACTAGATTACCTGAAAACAATGATTAAAAAAAAAAACCTGTACAACATCTTTCAAGAAATCATCATGTTAGAGTGCCCTGATATCCCAGAACCAGGGGGTCAACCAGTCATTGAAAGAATCCACTGATCATCTCCTTAAAGAAATTTTAAAATGAAAACATGAAGAAATATTGTAGTCAAGTTCCAGAATTTGCAGATCAAGAAGGAAATATTGCAGGTAGCCAGAAACAATTCAGATACCAAGGAGCCACAGTCTGGATTACACAGGACTTGGCAGTTTCAGCATTTAAAGATAATAGGACCTGGAATTCAATAATCTGAAGGGCAAAGGAGTTTGGAATACAGTGTCTACTAACTACACTGCAAAATTAAACATAGTCTTTCAGGAGAAAAGATAGACATTCAATGAAACAGGGACTTTCAAACCTTCCAGATGAAAAGACCAGAGCTGAACGGAAAATTCACTCACTCTTCAAATATAAGATGCAATAGATACATAAAAAGGTAAATAGGAAAGGGGGGAAAAATGTCAGGGGATTAAACTGCTTACATCCTTTCATGGGAAGATGATCCTTGGAATTCTTGAGAACTGTATCTTTATTAGAAGGAATATACTTAGAGGATGTGGACATAAGCTCTTTTGATGTGATGATATAAAAATACAGCATGAAAAAATGATTGTACTGGGAAAAATGGAAAGGAAGAAGCAGAATAAGGTAAATTAGGTAGCAAGAAGAAAGAGGTCAAAGAACCTATTACAGTAGAGGGAGAGAAAGGAGGAGGTGAGAATGCTTAATCTCAAAGGATTTGAAACAAGGGTTGGAATAACATATAAACTCAGTTGAGTTCTTAAATTTATCTTACTCTATGGGGAATTAGAAAGGGAAAAGGGAAAAAAGGGAAAGGGGCTGATAAAAGGGAGGGCAGAAGAGCAGAAGTAGGAAAGGAGGGGGCAGCTAGGTGGCGTAGTAGATAGAACACTGGCCCTGGAGTCAGGAGATCTGAGTTCAAATCCTGCTTCAGACACATAACTGCCTATCTGTGTGACCTTGGGCAAGTCACTTAACCCCATTGCCTTAAAAAAAAGAAGTAGGAAAAGAAAGGGGGAAACTAAAGGGAGAGAGGTTTATTGAATAGAAGGAAGACTGAGGGAGTTGATCAAAAGGAAAACATTTGTGAGGAGGGATAGGGTGAAAAGAGGGAGAGAAGTTCAGATGGTAGAAGGAGAATAGGATGGGAGGTAATGCAGAGTTAGTAATCATAACTATGAATGTGAATGGAATGAACTTTCCTATAAAATAGAAGTGAATAGCAGAGTGGGCTAAAAATCAGAATCCTACAATATGCAGTTTAAAAGAAGCACATCTGAAGCAGAGAAATACACATATAATAGAGGTAAAAGGCTGGAGCAAAATATAGTTCAGCTGAAGTAAAAAAAGGGCTAGCAATTCTGATCTCAGACAAAGCAAAGGCAAAAATGGATCTAATTAAAAGGAATAAGGAAGTAAATTACATGTTCCTAAAATGTATCATAGTCAATAAAGTAATATCAGTATTAAATATATGTTCCAAGTGATATAGCATCCAAAATCATAGACAAGTTAAGTGAGGTACAGAAAGACATTCAAAAAATTTAGGGAACTGCAAGCTCCTCTCAGAAATGGATAAATCTAATCACTAAATAAGAAGTATAGAAAAGTTAGATATAATAGACCTCTGGAGAAAATTGAAAAGGGCTAGAAAGGAATATACCTTTTTTCCTACAGTACATGGCACCTACACAAAAATTGATCATATATTAAGGCATTAAAAACCTCAGAATTAAATGCAGAAAGGCAGAAATATTAAATGCTTCCTTTTTAGATCATGATGCAATAAAAGGCCATGGAAAAATATACTAAAAATTAATTAGAAACAAAATAACTTAATTTTAAAAAATGAGTGGATCAAACAACAATTCATACAAACAATCAATAATTTCATCTAAGACAATTGCAATAATAAGACAACATACCAAAGTTTATGTGATGCAGCCTAAGCTGTTATTAGGCAAAATTTTATATTTTTAAATGCTTAAATGAATAAAATAGAGAAAGAGATGAATAAATCTGGCATGCAATGAAAAAAAACTAGAACAAATTAAATATCTCCAATTAAAAATCAAATTAAAAATGGTGAAAATCAAAGAAGAGATTAATAAAACTGAATAAGAAAGTTATTAACTAATAAAATCTAAGAAATGATTTTATGGAAAAAAACACAAAACAATGAAATAGATAAACCTTTGGTTAATTTAATTACCAGTATCAAAAATGAAAAGAGTGAATTCACCATCAGTGAGAAAGTAATAATTCAGAGATATTTGCTCAAATAAGCCAATAAATCTGGCAATCTAAGTAATGTGGATGATTATCTACAAAAATATAAATTGCCCAGATTAACAGAAGAGGAAATTTAAAAAGCCATTTCAGGAAAAGAAATAAAGCAAGCCATCAATGAACTCTCTAAGAACAAAATCTCCAGGACCAGACAGATTCACAAGTGGATTCTATGAAACTTTTAAAGAACAATTCCAGTGCTATATTAATTATTTGAAAAAACAGGCAAAGAAGGAGTTCTGCTAAATTTCTTCTATGACACCAGTATATTGCTAATACCTAAATCAGGAAGAGCTAAAACAAAGAAAGAAAATCATAGATCAATTTTCCTAATACTGATGTAAAAATTTTAAATAAAATAATAGCAAAGAGATTATTGCAAGTTTATTACTAGGATAATACACTCTGATTAGGTAGGATTTATAGAGGAAATGCAAGGATAATTCAATATTAGGAAAATAATCAGTAAAATGGACCTTATCAATAACAATCCTAGAAAATCATTTTTAAAACTACTTGATCTAAAATTATAAAGAAGCAGTCATCAAAATTGGTACTGGCTAAGAAAAAGAGTGGTGGATCAGTGGAATTGATTAGGTACAAAAGAAAAAATAGTAAATGACTATAGTAATCTTCTGTTTGATAAACGCAAAGATTATAGCTTCTGGGATAAGAATTCATTCTCTGATAAAAACTGCTGGGAAAACTGGAAGATAGTATGGCAGAAACTAAGCATTGATCAACATCTCAGATCTTAAAAAAAGATAAGGTTGAAATGGTGATATCATAAGCCAATTAGGAGAACAAAATAGTTTACCTATCCAATCCAAGAAAAGAGCAGTTTTATGACCAAAGAGATAGAGGATATTATAAAATGCAAAATGGATAATTTTGATTACATTAAATTGAAAAGTTTTTGCACAAATAAAACCAATGCAAGCAAGACCGTAAGTTGGGAAACAATTTTACAATTAGTGTTTTTGAAAAAGGATTCATTTCTAAACTATAGAGAATGAATTAAGTTTATAAGACTACAAATCATTCCCCAATTGATAATTGGTCAAAGGATATAAAAAGGCAATTCTCAGATGAAGGAAATTAAAGCAATCTATAGTCACATGAAAAAATGCTCTAAAACATTATGGATCAGAAAAATTCAAATTAAACAATTCTGAGGTACCATCTCATATCCACCAGACTGACCACTATGACTAAAAAGAAAAATGATCAATGTTGGAGGTGATATGGGAAAACTAGAACACTAATGCATTGTTGATGGAGTTGTGAACTGAAGTAACCACTGGAGAGCAATTTAGAATTGTGCTCAAAGGACAATAAAACTGCATACACTTTGATAAAGAATTAGGGTCTGTATCCTAAAGAGATCATAAAAAAGGGTAAAAAAACCCACACATACAAAAATATAGGCAAAAGAATTGGAAACTGAGAGTTTGTTCATTAATTGGGGAATGGATAATAAATTGTGCAATATGTTGGAACACTATAAGAAATCATGAGGGATGAAACTTCAGAATGGACTGGCAAAACTTAGGTAATTATTAAGTATGATGGATTTATACATTTCAGCAGTATAATAAAAGACAATTCTAAAAGACTTCTCTTTTTTATTCACTATTTTTTCCATTTTGATTTGATTCTTCTTTCACAATGATTGATACAGATGTATGCTTAGAATAGTTATACATGTATAGCCTATATTAGATTGCTTTTTCTGACAAAGGGGAAGGGAAAAGAGAAAAATATAGAACTCAAAACCTTGTAAAAAAGCATGGAAAGATTTTCATGAACTGATGCTGAGTGAAATGAGCAGAAACAGGAGACATTAGACATTAGACAAGACTGTGAGATGATAAACTATGATGATGCTGCTTCTCTCAGCAGTTCAATGATCAAGGATAACTCTGAAAAACTTGTGATGTAAAATTCCATCCATATTCAGAAAAATACTATGCAGATCAAAGCATAGTTTTCAATTTTTAAAATTTGTTTATTAATTTTTTCATCATGGTATTTTTCCCTTTAATTTTGATTCTTCCTTCATAACATTAGTAATATGGAAATATATTAAACATGATTGTGCTTGTATAACCTATTTCAGATTACTTGCTCTCATGTGAAGGCAGGAAGGAAGGAGGGAGGAAAACGTGGAATTCAAAAGCTTACAAAAAGATGAATGTTGAAAACTCTTTGGGGGTGGTAATAATTACCTAGCCGTGTGGCCTTGGCCAAGCCACTTCACCCCATTGCCTTGTAAAAACTAAAAAACAAAAACAAACTATCTTTGCATATAATTGAAAAAAAAGCATTAAAAAATACATGGGGGGGGTGGCTAGGTGGCACAGTGGATAGAGCACCGGCCCTGGAGTCAGGAGTACCTGAGTTCAAATCCAGCCTCAGACACTTAATAATTACCTAGCTGTGTGACCTTGGGCAAGCTTAACCCCATCTGCCTTGCAAAAACCTAAAAAAAAAAAATAACAGTAACACACATGTTAAGTCAGCCCAGGTATGTTAGCAGACACAAACTCAAGCTTAAAGATGTATGCTGTTATCACCATCATCTTGTTAAATAAGCACTTCCTTGAAAAAGTGGTGAATAAAATTGGAATTCACTGAGAAATCCAAAGTAGTTCATTCTCTCTCTCTCTCTCTCTCTCTCTCTCTCTCTCTCTCTCTCTCTCTCTCTCTCTCACACACACACACACACACACACACACACACACACAAACACATACTCACAAAATAAAAAACCTTTCCCAGCAAAATATGACCAAATCTTTATAACTAAGTTATTGGGAAACTCATTTCTAAGCAGTTACACACTCAGATGATGAGATATATGTTTGCTTATTTTCATCCTGAAAATGTAATAACTATCATGACTCAAGGAACAGTTTCCAGAGCTAGCATGTAAATTCAATGTACCTCTTCCCTTGTCTCCTATAAAGTTCAAATATTAAATTTATCCTACAGGTTACATCTCTCTAGAATTTCCAAATCTGGAAATCTCGCTGAGAAGCTAACTCAACAAGGACTTATGTACTCATTCAATATCACTAGTCATTCTTTTTACTTGAAAGAATCTTAAAGGAAGTCAGTTCTTTAAAACAGGTCTTTCATTTTTCTCCTTTGAAAACTGATTCTATATTTACCTGATACCACTCATCTTTAAAGGGTGTGAAAAGCACTTCTTTTTTTTTTTTAAAGTTTTATTTATTTAAGGCAGTGGGGTTAAGTAATTTGCTCAAGGTCATACAACTGGGCAGTTATTAAGTATCTGAGAGTAGATTTGAACTCAAGTCTTCCTGAATCCAGGGTTGGTGCAACATTCTATCCACTATGTCACCCAGTTGCCCCCAAAACCATTTACTTCTTAAAAAGTCATTTTCTCATGCTAATTCACCAGACGGAAAATTCACCAGACTGATTCAACAATTCTGTGTTTATGTACTCACTGGAGACTACTAGACATCCTTCTTGGTTAAAAGGGTCTGAAAAGTTGTCATTTTTGGTTTCTTTCTTTCTTTCTTTCTTTCTTTCTTTCTTTCTTTCTTTCTTTCTTTCTTTCTTTCTTTTTTTTTTTTGAGACTGGTTCTCCCTTTTAGTGCTCAAGCATAGCAGCTACTCCTGGTCCAATGCCAATACTACTTGTCACAGAAACTTAATCCTGCTATTTTTCTGAACTGGGCTAGTTCAGCAGCCCTGGTGGTCTGCCTGCTCATATCAGTCTCAGATTCAGTGTAAGCACTAGATTGGCTCAGGAGTCCTGAATTCAATCAAATCAATGTTCTTAGCTTGTCCAGAAGCAGAGACTAACAGGCATGTGGCACCATGCCTGAACCTCTTAAAATTTCATTTTTTTCCTTTTAATTCAAATACTCCTACTTACCTTGTGCAGTATAAGAAATGGGTGTGATAATCTGCATAGACATAGAAATCATCTCCTATTTCATGGTCCAAAACAGAATGACTATTCTGAAAGTAATTCAGTACACTCATAATGGTACAGTTGTTGTTGTAAGGAGACAAGGGGGCCAAACAGATGTCCTGAAGAGTCACTGTTTCATTGTTATATGAAGCAGTAATTTGTTCAATGGCTGTCTGTAAGTCTAGCACCTAGAAGAGCAGAATCACATCTACATTAATCACCTAATAGTTGACTTACACTTTGATCATTTGTTAGAGTCAGAAGATAATTTGTTAGGAAACATTAAGATTCCCTAATCTAGAGTTCTTAAACCTTTTTTAAAAAATGGTTATCTTTGGCAATCTGATGAAACCTGTGCATACTTTTCTTCTAAAATATCTTTAAATGCAGGTAATAAAATATGTAGCATTACGAAGAAAACAAATTATAATGAAATATTATTATCAAAATGTCAAAATAAAAAAAGCTCACAGAATCCCTGCCCCAATCTGTACCTGGAGAATTACAGCTGAGGCAGAATTCTCCTAAATATGCAAAGAAAAACCCAGAGTGGTCTTCCCAGTCCTCACACTTTAGGACACCACGAATACCTATTCTAAGGATCAAATGACTGAAGGTACAAAATTTCTCAGAGAAACAAAAAGAGAAGACAACATCAGCTAAAATAAGGTAACTCCCATCAGCTCTTAAGAAAAAAGACCTCTTCTGATAATCTTTTTCTTTTTTTAGGTTTTTGCAAGGCAAACGGGGTTAAGTGGCTTGCCCAAGGCCACACAGCTAGGTAATTATTAAGTGTCTGAGACCAGATTTGAACCCAGGTACTCCTGACTCCAGGGCCGGTGCTTTATCCATTGTGCCACCTAGCTGCCCCTATCTTCTGATAATCTCAAACACACTGAAACCACCTAGGGCAGGGAAGTGTGGAGCTGAAACCAACACTCAGTTCATTTGGATCTTTGTCCTTGTTAATGGAGATAGGAGAAATATGCACATAGACAATCTGTATTCAGGTGGATATGGAAGGCTAACTATTCCTATTTTCTGAAAGAAGGTTTTAGAATCTTTTGCTGCCATCTCCTTGAAGCCTTACAGAACCTGTCCCAAGAGATGACTTGCTAGTACCTCTCCCCTCTCCCAATTACTCTATATTTACTTTATGTTCAAATGTACTTCTGTATAATTGTTTTGTCCTTCCCCTTGAAAAGAGGAGAGAGACAAGTTTTATCTCCATAGTCCCAGTCCCTAGAATATAGCTTCAAAAATGCTGGTTTAATGTAATTGAATTTATAATTAAGAATCATGTAAGAGTTTTAAAACATGGAAATTTGTAAAAGGGAATTGGATGATAATCCATAGGCACAATGGAATACAGAATAGTATGGGATGATTTTTAAAACCCTCTTGAGAAGTTGGGTGGCATTTCTCATTAGGTATGGTGGAAGTCAAAATGAGAATTTCAGGATTGATGTCAACATGATTGACCTTGATTGTTCCTCTCAGCAGTTTGGATCCCTAGAACAACTGTGGGAGACCTGTTATGGACAATGCTATCCACATTCAGAGGAAGAAAAACAGAGTAAAACAAAAAAAACAGAATCTAAAGGAATTCTATGTTCACTTTTTAGAAATTTCTTTTGTCTTTCCAATCTCATGGTTTTCTTTCTTTTTTCTTAGTCCTGAGTCCTCACACAGAAAATGACTATAAATTGCCCCGGGTTAAATGAAGAGGAAATTAAATACCTAAATAACCCTCTCTCAGAAAAAGAAATTCAGCAAGCCATCATTGAACTCCCTAAGAAAAAATCTCCAGGGCCAGATGGATTCACAAGTGAATACTATTAAGCATTTAAGGATCAGTTAGTTCCAATTCTATACAAATGCTTTGGAAAAAAATAGATGAAGACAGAACTCTGCCTAACTCCTTCTATGATACCATTTTGGTGCTGATACCTAAACCTTTGGCACTTTTTTTCATTGAATCTCTGGATATTCTTGACTTTTTTGTTTCTCCATATGAATTTAGTTACAAACAGGGAAAGAAAATTATAGACTAATTTCCCCAATGAATATGGATGCAAAAATCTTAAATAAAATCTTAGCAAAGTGATTACAGCAAGTTATCACTAGGATAATATGCTATGACCAAGCAGGATTTATCCCAGGAATGCAGGGTTGTTCAACATTAGGAAAACTGTTGGTATAATTGACTATATTAATAACAAACCTAACAGAAATCATATGATTATCTCAATAGATTCTGAAAAAGCCTTTGACAAAATACAACACCCATTCCTATTAAAAATACTAGAGCATAGGAATTAATGGATTGTGCCTTAGAATGTTTAGTAGTATCTATCTGAAACCATCAAAAAGCATTTTATGCAATGGAGATAAGCTAGAGGCATCCACAATAAGAGCAGGGGTGAAACAAGGATGTCCATTATCACCACCACTATTTAATATTGTATTAGAAATGTTAGTTTCATCAATAAGAGAAGAAAAAGAAATTGAAGGAATGAGAACTGGGAAGGAAGAAACAAAACTTTCACTCTTTGCAGATGACATGATGAGAATCCTAGAGAATCCTAAAAAAAATTTCTAAAAAACTACTAGAAACAATTAGCAACTTTAGCAAAGTCACAGGATATAAAATGAACCTTCATAAATCCTCAGCATTTCTATGTTAATAGCAAGATAGAGCAGCAAGAGCTAGAAATAGAAATTCCATTTAAAGTAACTTCAGACAATATAAAATACTTGGGAGTCTACCAGCCAAGGCAGAAACTCTATGAAAACAACTATAAAACACTTCATACAAATAAAATCAAATTTAAATAACTGGGCAAATATCAACTGCACATGGATAAGCGAAGCTAATATAATAAAAATGACAGTTCTACCTAAATTAATCTACTTATTTAGCACCTTATCAATTAAACTTCCAAAAAATTACTTTAATGAACTAGAAAAAACTAACTAAATTCATATGGAGAAACAAAAAGTCTATCCAGGGATTCAATGAAAAAAAGTGTCAAAGAAGGTTGTTTAGCCTCACCAGATCTAAAATTATACTATAAAGCATCAGTCATCAAAACTATCTGATATTGGCTAAGAAATAAAGTGGTGGATAAGTGGAACAGATTAGGGGCAAAAGAGACAGCAGGAAACGATTATAGTAATCTGCTGTTTGATAAACCCAAAGAGTCCAGCTTCTGGGATAAGAACTTTGTCTTCAATAAAAATTGTTGGGAAAATTGGAAATTAGTATGGAGAAACTTGGATTAGACCAATATCCTATACCAAGATAAGATCAAAATGGGTATAGGGTTTAGACATAAAAGACAATATTATAAGTAAACTAGGAGATCAAGGAATACTTTACTTGTCAGATCTATGGAAAGGGAAGCAGTTTATGACCAAGGAAGAGATGGAGATCATTAAAAAAAAAATAGATAATTCTGATTACATTAAAGTAAAAAGCTTTGAATAAACAAAGCCACTGTAACCAAGATAAAAAAAATGCAGTAATTTGGGAAACAATTTTTACAACTAATATTTCTGACAATGAACTCATTTCTAAAATATATAGAGAACTGAGTCAAATTTATAAAAAAAAAAAACCAAGCCATTCCCCAGTTGACAAATGGTCAAAGGATAAGCAAAGGTAATTTACAGATGAGGAAATCAAAGCGATCCATAGTCATAAAAATTGCTCTAAATCATTACTGATTAGAGAAGGTAACACCTCACACCTATCAAATTGGCCAATATGATCAGAAAGAACAATGTTCAATGTTGGAAGGGATGTGAGAAATCTGGGACATTAATACATTGTTGGTGGAGAGTGAACTCATCCAACCTTTCTGGAGAGCAATCTGGAATTATGCCCAAAAGGCAATAAAAAAGTGCATACCTTTTGATCCAGCAATACCACTACTGGGTCTATACCCTGAAGAGATCATGCAAAAGGGTAAAAACATCATTTGTACAAAAATACTCATAGCAGCCCTGTTTGTGGTAGCAAAGAAGTGGAAATTGAGTGAATGTCCATCCATTGGGAAATGGCCAAACAAATTATGGTATATGTACACTATGGAACACTATTGTTCTATTAGAAACCAAAAGGGATGGGAATTCAGAGAAGCCTAGAAAGACTTGCATGAACTGAGGCTGAGAGAGATGAGCAGAACCAGAAGAACATTGTACACCCAAAAAGCAACATGAGGGTGAAGATCAACCTTAATGGACTTGCTCATTCCACCAAAGCAATAATCAGAGACAATTTTAGAGCATCTGTGACCGAGAATACCATCTGTAACCAGAGAAAGAACTGTGGAGTTTAAACAAAGACCAAAGTCTATTACCTTCAATTTTTTTTAAGTGTTTCATGTACTACATAATTAGCTATCTCTAATATTTTATTTTCTCCTCAATGATATGATTTCTCTCCCAACACATTCAATTTGTTTTTTAGGTTTTTGCAAGGCAATGGGGTTAAGTGACTTGCCCAAGATCACACAGCTAGGTAATTATTAAGTGTCTGAGTCTGGATTTGAACTCAGGTCCTCCTGACTCCAGGGCTGGTGCTCTATTCACTGTGTCACCTAGCTGCCTCCTAACACATTCAATTTTGATCAATGTATAGCATGAAAACAACGTAAAGATTATCAGACTGACTTCTGTGGAGGGATGGGGGAGGGAAGGGAAAGTGGAAGAAAAATTGTAAAATTCAGAATCTTACAGAAAATGATAGGTAGAAACTACTATTGTATATAATTGAAAACAAATAAAATATTAATAAAAAAGATTAAGAAAAACAAAACAAAACCCAATACACTCATTTTTTAAAAATTTCTCTAATGCATTTCTTTCCTATCTCATGGATTTCTTTCTTTTCTCTTAATTCTAAATCTTCATACTGAAAATGACTAATCTGTTAACATGTTAAACATAAATGTGTATGTACAATATTTGCCTGATTGTTCATTGCTGAGGGGACAGGGGTGGGAAGGGAGGGTGGAAGGAAATCATGTAACTTAAAAATAAGCATATTTATGTGGATGAATGTTGAAAAAATTTTCATTACATGAAATTAGAAAAATAAAATAAAATATCAATATAAAAGAAAAAAAGAAAAAAATTACTAAACTGTAAGCATGCTAAACACAAATATGAATGTACAATGTTCACCAGACTGTTTGCCTTTGAGGGGAGGGGGGTAGGAAGGGAGGGTGAAAGGAAATTATGTAACCAAAAAAAGGGGCATTTATCATTTTCAAAAAATTCATGCCAAGTTTTATGGGAATATTTCTTGATAAGGTAGAAAGTACTGGTATAGTTTGTCTTTTGTTCAGAGATTTTTCCTTCCGACTTAAATAAAAAGGTATGTTTTACCACAAGTACCTAAAGTGGACCATAAAACTCTACTAGTTTTTTAAATCTAGAAGGGAGGCAGTTAGGTGGAACAGTGCATTAGAGCACCAGCCCTGGAGTCAGGAGGACCTGAGTTCAAATCCAGCCTCAGACACTTAATAATTACCTAACTGTGTGACCTTGGACAAATCACTTAATCCTGTTGCTTTGCAAAAGCAAACAAACAAAACAAGAAACAAAATCTTGTAGGAGAAAGGATGTATGGTTATTCAAGTATTTGGAAATGGTCTGAATGAATAGGGCTGGTTTGCCATGCTCTCAGGTCTCCAAGTCAGAAAGAACCTAGGTTCAAGACCTGTTGTGAAAGTGGTTGTGTGACTCAGGGCAAATCCCTGAACTTCTTAATGCTCCAAGCAACTAATTTTTCACTAGGAAGTGATAAATTCCTGCCCCCGCCCCCGAAAAGGTCATTTTATAGAATGTACCACAAATATAGCATGTGGTCCTTGGACTGGCTTAACAAATAGCAGATTACCTGGTGCAGGATCCCTTTGTCCAGAGGGGACCCAAAAGGAACATCTGATCCAGAAGGATATGGCTGGTAAGTGTGCTGACTAGTATTTGGAGCCCGGATTATAAGCTGTTCAGTACGGAAGAAAGGTCCAAAATGGGTATCAAAGTATTTTTTCTCTAGGTATGCTTGGCTATTAGGGGCAGACCAAAGATCAACTGGATTGGTTGTGAGACTCATGAACACCAGACCCAAACTGCATACTCCAATGAAAACCAGAGAACAGAAGAGGACAAGCACTGGTTTTCTGACACAGAAAGATCCCCATCGTGTAAACCCTTGTTTCAAGCAGCTCTCAAATGCTACACCGAGATGATCACAACAGGAGGCCTCCCCTGGAAGACAATGAGAAGAAAGGAGATTGGAGGTTAAGAGCCAAGCCATTCCTCAAATTTTAATGGAAATAAATTAAACTTCATTCAGCAGTGACTGGATTAAGTGCTTAGAGGGGGTTGGGAAAAATCTGACTAGCCTAAAATCAGTGAGGATGGATACAAAATCCATGTTCTCCCTCCCAAAGGTGGGTGGTTCATACCCTCACCCAGGAGGAAAGAACCTTGCATATAAGGAATCCCTTTCCCCATACTAAAAATTATTTTTCAAAAATCATGATGTCTGTTCACCTTTGCAGCTCCCAATACCCTTTTTTCCAAATCCCAAATAGGCATACCTTGATCCCTGGCATTAACAGAAGCAGCTATATTGGCATCATTGGGTGTGAACTCAGAGACAAAATGTAGTTTTCTGGGGGGGGAAGAATATAAGCAAAATTAATAAACGTCTGATTCTGAAAGGATTACCCTGAAATCACTACAAATCCACAAAGTTTTTTCCCTGTTTCTTCTTTGTTTGAGTATTCATTTTTCTTCTATATTCATGCTGCTAAAAAATCTGTCTTCATTTTTAAGTATGTTTCTGACAAATTTTACATTCTCACAAAGTATTATTCCACACTAACAAAGTAAACACCTATTCAAAAATGCACAGGGAACAAAAAAAGGAATTTGAATTGACTTAATTTTTATGATCTGATAATTTTAGCAAATAAAAGCCAGTACAAAAATAGATATTCTTATGAATAAAACATAATTTAGAAAAAACTTGGCTAAGTGTTTCAACCAGCATTAGAATGCTTGCTTGTGTTAAAAAAATTCATATTTTGTAAAATGACTCAGAAAACTTGTTTCCTAAACTAATTACACTTAATACTCAAAAGTAAACAAACATCATATATAAAATGTTTTTTTCCCTTCTTCAAAGGAGATTAAAAAAATGTAGATCCATACCTGTAGCACCATGCTATAAAATACTTTCTAAAAAACACAAGCAAGAATCCCATGTAGAAGATCCACATAATGACAGACATGGCGTCCAAGCCAAATATCAACCAAGGAGCAGGAGGAGGTGGGACCTGGGGTTTGGGGCCACAAGTAATGGAACAATCCTGACAGCTACAAGGCCCAGTTACATCATCCACTGACTCATTACAGCTTTTGGTGGCGTTGTTCATTGGTTTCATTCCATAAATAGGAGTATCTAAGAAATTAAATAATGTTATTTTAGCAAATTCATAGATTAACAAATTAACAATACATCTTAACAGAATGAGAACTTGATTTTATTTGAAAAGTTGGTTTGAAATGACAACATACAGAAAAAATTGGAAATATACATATCTACCTCAACACATTTGTATATGCAAAATTTCAAACAACCACCAAAACAATTTTAAGAAGTAAAAAGAAAAAAGGTCTCCCTCCTTCTCTTCAACCTGATTTCCCTCCCACTATCTCTTCCCTGTTTCCTCCTCTTTTATCCACAACTTCTGATTTCACAAGTATAGGCAATTTTCCATGAGGAGATTCCCTTCTATGAGAGCAGAGACAATGGATCCATTTCTCATCTTAGACATATCTTGAATATGGGACTTCAGACAAGTTTGTTAACTTCTATAAACAAGCATTCGGTAAGTCTATTATGTCTACTTTCACTTTCTAAAACTTGTTCTATATTTTATTTTCTTTTTCCCCATGGATTTTTTCTCCCTTTAGTTCTGATTCCTCTTTCACAACATAACTAATATTTAAGCTTTAAGCATGCTTATATCAGAATATTTGTTGTTGTGAGGAAGGAAGGAAGGTAGAAAAATGTAAAACTCAAAATCTTACAAAAAAGATGAATGTTAAAAACTATTTTTGCATATAATTGGAAAAATAAAATAACACTTATTTTAAAAAATTATCACTCTGGAAAGTTATTTGAAATTATATTCCAAAAGGTATAAAAGGTGCATACCCTTTGATTGAGCAATACCAACACTACTATAACTATAGACCAAAAAAATCAAAGTCTCCAAATCTACAAAATTATGTATAATAGGAATTTTCATGGTGGCAAAGAAAGAGAAATTAAGGGGATATTCATCACACAGGGAATAGCTGAAAACAAGGTACTACGAATGCAATGGAATATTATTGTGCCACAAGAAATTACAAAAGGGACAATTTCAGACAAGCTTAGGAATTCTTGTATTAGCTATTGCAGAATGAAGTGAGCAAAACCAGTTGAACAATGTATACAATGAAAAGAAAATAAATTTGTAAGACTAAAGAACTCTAATTAGTGCAATTATTGATTGCAGTTCCAGAAGTCTAGTGATGAAGAACAGAGCTATCTAGATGATTATGTGGATGGGGGCTCAGTCCGGAATCAGGAAGACTCAATCTAGCCTCAGATATTCTTGAGCTGTGTGACCTTGGAAAAGTCTAAAGGATGAAATAACAGATATGCACAAGACAGATGTGTAGTAAATGGAAAGGAATGTTATGAGGGAAAGTACCAACAATGGAGAGGGGTGGGAGAAAGAGACCAGGAAGGTCTTTCTGCAGAATATGGGCCTGTTCATTTCAGCAGTACAATGATCGAGGACAATTCTAAAGGACTTGTGATGGAAAGTACCATCCATATCCAGAGAGGGAACTGGGACTTTTAAATGCAGACCAAAGCTTATTATCTTCAATTTTTAAAAGCCCCTTAGCTCAGACTGCCTCTTATGCTGAAACAGTCCTTTATTGCCCTTTAAATCTATTTGTTTCTTACCCCTCTATAAAAATTGAATATAATGCCAAATCTTCTAAACCTGGTTTATCAACAAGAACCTTACATTGTGACTTCACAGTCCTCATGCTTCTATTTAATACAATTACATAATCATGAGTATTATGTTAATTCATGGCATTACCTTATCTCTCTACTATCATATGAATTTTATGATGGTAGGGATTGTACCTTGCCTAAAGTCCACCCCCTCTAAAGCTGTTAATTGCCACATCTAATCCTCAATTCTCATCCTCATCTTAGCCCCTCTGCTTCCTTTGATCACTCTCTTCTTGATATTTTCTTTTTTCTTTTGCTTCTCCCACCTCAATCTTCTTTGCAGGATCCTCCTCTAACCTTGGGTGCCCCACAGACTTCTATACTGGGCCATCTTCTCTTTTCCAGTTATACTAACTTACTTGATGAACTCAACAGCTTCCATGAATTTAACTATTAACTCTATGCTAATGATTCTCATATCTATTTCTCCAGTCCTAACCTCTTTGCTGATCTCCACCTCACATCTCAGAATGAATGTCCTATAGCCATCTTAAATTCAACATGTTCAAAGAGAACTTATAATCTTTCCCCAGAAATCATCTTCCTTTTCCAAAATTTCTTGTTACTGTCCAGGGCATCACTATCTTTCCAGTCTCCCAGAATTGCAATGTCATTCTCAACTCTGACTCTCTCTCACCCTCCTGCATTCAATCTGGTGCCAAAGTCTTTGGATTCTAACTTTGTAATATCTCCCTCATCAGTTCCTTTCTCTCCTCTAACACTATCACCATCCTGATGGAGACCCTTATCATTTTCACATCTGTGCCACCACAATAGGTTGCTGGTTGGTCTCCAGGTCAATGAGGTTCTTCCCAGTCCAGGCCATCCACCACTAAGCTGTCATAATGGTCTTTCTAAAGTCTAAGTCTGATCATGTTATATCTATTAGTCAATAAACTCTAATGACTCCTTCTTACTTCCATAATCAAATATAAAAACATTTGTTTGGCATTCAAGGACCTTCATAATCTGTCCCTACCCTGGGCCCTTTCCAGTCTTTTTATGCCTTAAAACCATTCCTTATAATTCCAATCATATGGGCTTCTTTGTTGTACCTTGAACAAAATATTCCAGAATTCCCAAATTGGGGCATTTTTCCTCTATGAATTCCCAGTGATGAAATTCCTCTCCTCCTCATCTCTGCCTTCTGGTTTCTCTGGACTTTTGTCAAGTCCCAGATAAAATTTCACCTTTTTCAGGGAAGCCTTTCCTGATTCTATCTAATTCTAGAACTTTTCTTCTGTTGATTATTTCCTATTTATCCTAAGTAGAGCTTGTCTGTACATAGATGATGGCACATTTCCCCCATCAGACTGTGACCTTATTGAGAACAAATGTCTTTTGCTTTTCTTTGTATGTCCAGAGTTTAACACAGTGCTTAACAAAGCAGATACTCAATAAAAGTTTGACTAACAGAGTGAATAAGACTGTCAAGACTTCTTTGTAAGCAAAATATTAAAAAAAATGTTTTCTGAATTGAATTAGTTCTGTGAGGAACAAAACTAATACTATCTTATTTTAGTTCTAATGAGTCAGTGCAGCAGCCTATGATAGGAGTGTTAATAACCAGGTGCCACTCTTGTTTATTAGTGGTAAGCTATTTTTAACTGTATTCTTCAATTTTATTTTAACTATATGCTTTTTGTCCCTGAATCAGGAAAAAGATACTTGTTTTGTAAATCACTTTAGAGCTTCCATAACCACAGCTACAGAATCAGAAAGGTCCTTAAAGGTCATTAAGTTCAACCCCCTCTTTGAGACACTACAAGTTTGCCAAGTACTTTTTTTTCTTTTTAGTTTTTGCAAAGCAATGGGTTAAAGTGACTTGCCCAAGGTCACACAACTAGGTAATTATTAAGTGTCTGAGGCCAGATTTGAACTCAGGTCCTCCTGACTCAAGGTCCAGTGCTCCATCCACTGCCCCGACATTACAAGTTTAGTCCAATATCACACCATATGGTTAAGATCCAAACCCTGAATTTCAGACTCCAAAGTCAGTATTCTTTTTATTACATGGCTTACTAGAACAATTTGATAAGTCTCACACTATAGGATACAGTTACACTATAGGATACAGGTATGAAGAACTTAATTCCATACCTGTGTGTTGTTCCCACCCCCCACTGCCATCCATGTTGATTATTCTTTAGCATGGAATCAATATATTTTGAACATAACTGACAATAACCAACTTTCCCCTACCTGAAAAAACAGGCATGATGGTGAAAGGAGCTTGTCCATTATCTTTATTGAACATGTATTGGATCCAGTTGGTAGCATTGCAGTCTCTAGCATCTTTCCCACATAAAAGCCCCAGAGCTTTATCATTACTTGAGGGGGCCTCAACATCCCGGCAAGCATTATACATGGCTGAAAAAAAATGGAGAAAAATGGTGAAATGAAATATACTTGTTTTAGTTCAGCCCCCTGCTGCTCGCTCCACAGAGGTGTTTTCAAACGTTCCCAGATCTTAGAATTCTAGACCCCTTGAGAACAGAGTGGAAGAGAGAAGTTAGTATACAACATAATGGACATGAGGAGGGTTTGGGAGGGTAGGATATTTATGATTCCTCTTCTCTGGGCATTCCCTGACTCATTTTGGCTTCCAAATAACAAGAAGGGAGTAAAGAAGCAGATGAACCAGAGGTGGGAAAGAAATAACCTGGTCAGCCTAGTTTGTCTCATGCTTCAGACTCAGGAGGTGCAGAAAAGACCCCAGTTTAATTCATACCTGACAGTGTCACATAAATGTGAATTTATTATTTCTATACAAAACAATGACATCTCGGCTTATTTCCTAATCTTTTATTTCTATCAGAGGCAGCTAGCAAGGTAACATGGTAGATAAAGTTTAGATCTGAAAAGACTTCAGTTTGAATCTTGCTTCACTCCTTAGATGTACGACCTTGCATAAGATACTGACCCTCTCTGTGTTTCAGTTTCTTTCTCCATATAATGGGGATAATAGTACATACCTCACTAGGTTGTTCTAAGGATCAAATGAGATAATGTAGGCAAACTTTGAAGCACTAAACAAATGCTAGCCCTTATTGTTGCTGTGATGAGGTGGTTATTATCCTGCAATAAATAAGCATTTAACTCACAGGACAAATACATAATTTAGATGGCCTTTAAGTAGAGACCTTCTAGCTCAATAGGAACGCTTATCCTATATCCCATTTTCTTCTTCAATATTAGCTTACCATTGGCAAAGCTCTGTCCAATGTAGTACTGTAGTCCTATGACATCTACTTTGGTCTTTTTTGTGATAGGATCAGTATAGTTACGGGTTTCTGTAATTTTCAGAAACTGACTTTGTTGAGGACTGCAAGTTAGTTCACAAAACAGGTTCAACAGGTTGTAAAAACAGGATGGACACCTGGGAAAAAAAGTCAATAGTAGGTCATGTTAACGAAATCATATGGCATAATAAGTGAACAAAAAAATGGAGCCATGAAGAGAATGTATCATATTTCAAAGCTGTATTTTTTTTTTGAACAGAGTTTCATGGAAAAATAACTACATCTTTGTATTTATCAATTCATTTAGAAATGTAGTCTGTCTTAAAATCAGTGGGACTTAAGATCGATCATCTTACTGACAAATGTCAAAGAATATAAAGAGGAAAAAGAAATTTAATCTAGTAAATTCTCAAATTTTTGTCTTATAACCACTTAATAACATTACTACTTTTGGTTTCTCTATGTCCCACCTCACCTAAGTCTCCTTCAAAAGTGTAGTAGGAATTACAGGTTCTGGAGAATTAGATAGCCATTTCACAAGGGAGCAATAGGAAGGTTGTTTTCCAAAGGTCATTCAATTCAAATAAACATTAAATTAGGGTGAGGGGTGGGCGATCAGTCAGTGTCCAATGCAACATAGTTATCACAAAGAAGAGTTCTGAAGGAAGGCCACTAGATTAGGGATGAGATTACCGATAACCTTAGAGAGAGTAGTTTCAATAGGATGGTAGAGACAGAAATATGATTAAAAGGGATTAAGAGAGAGTGAATGGACAGACAATAGAGGAGAAAAGTCAGAACTTCCCTGAGCTCTCCTCAGCTTCACCCAGAGCCAATATTAGTCCAGTCTCAAAACTAATTCTGGAGTGACAGAACCCACTAAAAAAAATAGGGTGGAGCAATTTCCATCTTAAGACATTTTGGAAGGACTTCAAGGAAGGTCTCTCATCCAGGTCTGTGTGTGTGTGTGTGTGTGTGTTGGGGTGGGAGGGAGTGTGGCCCAGGGGACAGAGGGGAGTGGGGACTCTCAGCCACAGCTCAGATCATTGAGGAAGGCTCCTTGGATCCCACTTCAGAAGACCAACTGAAGGCCTCTAGGCTGGGAACTCACAATGTAGCAGGAAAGTTTTTAACAACTGAGGCCTTAGGACATGGAAAATCATTAAGCAGACCTCTGACCTCTTATAGAAGCTTGAGACAGTATCCCCTTCTGGCCCAGGACTAAAACTCATCTTTAAAAACTTTGGACTAATCTAAACATGAGTAAGAAACAAACAAAAAAAAAAGTCCAGACCATAGAAAGCTTCTATGGCAACGAGGAAGATCAAAACACAGAAGAAGACACTGAGGGAGCAGCTAGGTGGCACAGTGGATAGAGTACCGGCCCTGAAGTCAGGAGGACCTGCGTTCAGATCCGGCCTCAGATACTTAATAATTACCTAGCTGTGTGGCTTTGGACAAATCACTGGCCTTAAATAAATAAAAAAAATTTTTTTAAAAGAAGACATTGGGAAAAGACTTATTTGTGAAGCCTCAGAGAATAATATGAAATGATCTCAAGTCAAAAAGTTCTCTTGGAAGTACTTAAAAAGGACTTTTAAAAAATCAAGTAAGAGAGGTAGAAGAAAAATTGGGAAAAGAAATGAGATATGTAAGGGAGAGTCAACAGCCTGGAAAAGGAAGTGCAAAAATTGACTGGAGAAAGAACTCCTTAAACAATGCTTAAGCAAATAGAAAAAGAAAACTTTTTAAAAAATGGAATTGGCCCAAAGGAAAATTTAAATATACTGAAGAAAATAACTTTTTTAAAATTATAATTGATGAAATGTAAAAGGAGATGCAAAAGCTAACAGAAGAAAATAATTCCTTAAAACTTGAAGTAAGCAAGTTAGACATTAAGAATCAGTCAAACAAAATTTTAAACAATGAAATAGAAGAAAATGAAAAATATCTCATTTAAAAAAAACCTGGAAATTAGATTCAGGATAGATAATTTAAGAATTATTAGACTACCTGAAAGCCATGATCCACAAAAGAGCCTAAACAACATCTTTCAAGAAATTATTAAGGAAAACTTTCCTGTAGCCTAGAACCAAAGGGCAAAATAAAACGATCATTAAAAGAATTCACTCAACACTTCCAGAAAGAGATTCCTATAAGAAAATAACAAGGAATGTTGTAGCAAAATCCCCAAATTATTAGGTTAAGGAGAATTCCAAGAACTCACAATTAGGATTACACAGGATTTGGCAGCTCCAGCAGTAACAGATCAAAGGACCTGGCATATAGTATTCTGGAGGGTAAAGCAGCTTGAATTACAACCAAGAATCAAATATACTGAAAAACTGGGTGAATTTTTTCAGGGGAAAAGATCACATTCAATGAAATAATGAACTTTTAGACTTTCCTGATGAAAAGACCAGAGTTGAATAGAAAATTTGATTTTTCATACAAGATTCAAGAGATGCGTATAAAGACAAACAGTAAGGAAAGAAAATATTATTCAATAAGACTAAACTATTTATATCCCTACATAGGAAGATAATACTTGTAACTCCTGCATTTCTATTAGGAATATATACTTAGAGGATATGGGCATAAATTGATTTTGATGCAATGATATTAAAAAAGCTATGAAAAAAGGATTATACTGGGAAATGAGGAAAGGAGAAGGCAGAATATGGTAAAGTATATCATACGAAGAGGCACAAAGAACTTCCTGCAGAGGATAAGAAGAGAGGGAATGAGAATTGTTTGAATCTTACACCAATCAGATTTGGCTCAAAGAGGAAGTAACATACATTTAATTAGATTTAGAAATTCAGCTTACTCTAAAGAGCATTAGATGGGGAAAGGGGAAAAAAAGGGAAAGAGGAATTGATAGCTGGGAGGATAAAAATTGGAGGGGGAAAGGAAAAAGAAAAAGAGAAAGAGGTTGATTAGAAGGGAGGGCAGATTAAATGAAGTAGAAGCAAAACACTAGTGAGGGATAGGGTGAAAGGAGATAAAGTACAAATGGGAGAAAAACTAGAATGAAAGGAAATACAAAGTTAGTAAATCATAAATGTGAATGTGAGTGGGATGAACTTTCCCATAAAACAGAAAGGGATAGCAGAATGGCTTACTAACCGGAATCCTACAATATGTCATTTACAAGAAACACATCTGAAGCAGGAATAAGTCCCTTCTTCCCTTTTCTTATGAGCTGATACTGACTGAAGTGAGAAGAACTAGGAAAACATTAAACACTTCACCTGCCTTCTAGCACTGTTAAAAGGATCAAATGAATATTTGTAAAATGCTTCAAAGATTGAAGCACTTTAAATGCTGGCTAAAGACAGTCAAAATATAGAGGAAAAAAGCAAGATAAAAATATATTCAAAGCAGAAACATAGTAATTTCAAAGAGGGGATTTTAAAAACTGGTGAAGTTCAGAAAGAGACTTGTAGAGGAGTTTTGAAGGGAAATAGGGATTCCAAGAAACCAAGGTGACAGTAGTGAATCAATTTGGCTGAAATACAAGGCACACTGCCTTGAAAGGCAAGTTGGAACCAAAAGACAATACAGGGCTTTAAATCCCAAGGCGAACAGTTAATGATCTGTATTAAAGGTAATAGGAAATTATAGAAAATTCTTGAGAAGTGAAGTGATACTGTTAGGTGTAGGCTTATTAAAACTGGCAGTCATGTGGAAGATGGATTAGACAGGCAAATAACTAAGAGAAAGGAGACCATTTAAGAGATAAAATGAAATTAGGGTCTGAACTAGAACACAACATAAGGGTTGAAGACTCTACAAGACTTGGCAAATGATTAGAAATGGGGGAAGAGTAAGAGTGAATAGAATGAATAAAGCAATTAAGTGGAAGAAGATAGGAGATGCCCCTATTAGAAATGGGAAAATTTGGAGACAGTTTCTAAGGCAGTGAGTTCAAGAAATCTATGGGACATTCAAATAGGAATGTCTAATAGGCAGTAAGCAATATAAAACTGTACCTCAGGGTTGAGATTAAGACTAGAAAGATCAGATGCATGGGAGATGATGAAATAACCAAATGAAAAATTGCTGAGAAAATAAAACAAAAACAAAAAAATCTAATGAAAATTGGAGTACCTCATATTGAAACTATCTCAAAAAACTCCAACAATTACTGGTTAATCTTCCTTTCCAATGAGTCATGGCAAAAATTACTTTCCTAAATTTTTTCTGAGACTTGTCACCCTTCTCAAGTGGATCCAAGTGAATTTAATGGTTCATAAAAACATTAAGTGTTTGTCTTTCTTACTTGCAAGGTCATCAGTTTACCTGGATAGAAATTGTAGAGGCAGTTGCAAATTATTTTTCAGTGTTTGAAGTTGCTGTACATCACAACAAAGACTGACATCATCAAAGAAGAGGCCTGGACAGATTTCCTGTTAGGAGAGAAATCAAACAAAGGCATGTAGAACACTACAGTAAAAAACAAGAGATAGTTCTAAAAAAAAAAGACTATTTCATAAAGGATTCTCCTTGGGGTAAAAACACACACTGACAAAATATTTTTGAAAAGCTTTCTAATAATTTTTAAAATGAGTCAAAAGCAAAATATTGAAAATTGGGGGGATGCTTATCAACTGGGAAATGGCTGAACAAGTTGTGACATAGAATGTGATGGAATATTACTGTTCTATAAGAAATGGATTTCTGAAAATCTTATAATGAAACACATGAACTAATGCTGAGTGAAATAAACAGAAACAGAACACTGTACAAATTAATAGGAACATTGTGTAATTATCAACCATTGCAGAACAATGATCAATTTTTTTCTTTTTGTTCTGATTCATCTTTCACAACTTGACTAATATGGAAAATATTAAACATGGCAGTTCACAGATAATCTATCAGATTACCTGCTGTCATAGGAAGGGGGAAGGAAAAAAGAAAGAGAAAAATGTAGAATTCAAAATCTTGCAAAAAACCAAATGTTTAAAACTATATATGTAATTGAAAAAAATAAAGTTGCTCATAAAATAGAGAAAAATCATAAGCAGGCAGATTTCAGAAGAATTTGGAAAGATTTACATGTACTGATGCTGAGTGAAGTAAGCAGAACCAGAACATTGTACACATTATAGCAATATTGTATGATGATTAATTCTGATAGAACTAATTATTCTCAATCTAAGACTTGTGATGAAAAATGCCATCCTCAACCAGAGAAAGAATCATGGAGTCTGAATGCTAACTGAAGTAAACAAATTTCACTTTTCAAAATTTGTTTTTTCTTTCTCATGATTATTTCTTTTGTTCTTAGTCTTTTCTCACAACATGACTAATATGGAAATATATTCAACATAATTGTACACAGATAACCTATAAGAATACGTGTCTTGGGGAGGGGGAAAGAAACAGTGGGAGAAAAATGTGAAATTCAAAATGAATGTTGCATACTGTCTTTATATGTAATTGGAAAAGAAAAACAAAAAATTCTGAATAAAAGTGAATAATCCTGTAAGTTTCATAACTTAAAAAAATTCTTAGCTAATATTAAAATGGTCTCTTGTTAGAGTAAATAAATGGTTGTTGACCTTGTGAGGTTAAAAAAAAAACTGAAGCAGATCATGTTTAAAGAATTTCAGTGAGAGAACCTAGACCTGGATTTAGCAGATCTGGGTTCAGATCTTGACTGATACTCTATATGAACTTGGGCACTTAATCTCTCTTGGCCTTAGATACTTATCTACTGAAAATTATTTTCATTTTCAATTAAAATATTTGTTGGTACCCATACATGATATAGTCTAGTATGATCCATGCTTTGAATAGCCAAGACAATGATAAAGATGAAGGTAATCATCATCAAAGCATTTTAAAGTCTTTATATTATCTCTTTTTTTCTCACAAAAGCCATGAAAGGTAGGTGTTGTTATTGTCCAGAGTCGCAGAATTTGTCAGTATCTAAGCCTGAATTCTGAACTCAGGTTTTCCTGACTCCAAGTCCTATTGTATCACCTAGTTTCCTATTTCATTATAAAAATATAATAATAATAAACTCACCTGCACTAAGTCATATCCATCCTTTGGCAATGGTTTTGGAGGTCCTGAATATTCACAGTTGTATCTCTTACCTATGGATGCCATGCCACACTCTCCATACCAAACACAGGACTGGGAAAACACCTAAAAAAAGAATCCAGAATTGTATAACCAAAACAAATACAAACAACCTTGATGCCAAAAAACATTTCAACAATAAGAACTTGAAGTCACTCTACAGATACTATGATCCGAAGTAAAGGTTCTTAACCTGGGTTGTATAAATGAGGTTTCAAAGATATTTAAATAACTATATTTCAATATAATTGGTTTTCTGTGTAATCTGAAGTATTTGGTTTTATTCATTTATAGACATGATTCTGAGAAGGGGTCCATGACATAAAAAAGATTAAAGAATCCCTGATCTAAAAATGGCCTCCCTCAAGTCAAGGATTAGAAGTAGATCTTCTGTCAATATCAAGTTTAAATGTTCAAAAGGCCAAAAGATATGAATAGAAAATTCCCAAGGGAAGAATCCAACACAGTGAACATTTGAAGAAAATTACAAGCAATTACAAGTTAAAGATACATTTGATCATTGTTCAAACATCGGAAGAACAATGTTAGAAAGATTGTTCTTTGTGGTCCCGGAGAAATCAGGAAAATTGGGCTGAAGTTGTATAAAGGCAGATTTAAACCTGATAAAAGGAAAAATTCAACAAATTGAATTGCTTTGTTGTAGAAGGGATTAACCTGAGAGGTGGTGAGTTTCCCAAGGCTGGAGGACTTCAGGTTTGATGGTCATAATTGGGCATGCTGTTTAGGTATGATTAGATGCACACGAATTAGATTTGAGTGAGGGGGTGCTGAATCACCACTTAGTTTTCTCCTCCAAAGTCATCTGGGTCCAGTGGCCAGATATGATGACTCTGAATGTTTGACAATCAGGGTTAATAAGTACTTGCCTAGGTGACTTGCAGTTATTAAGTGTCAAGTCAAATCTGAACTCAAGTCCTCCTGACTTCAGGGCCAGTACTCTACCCACTGCACCATCTAACTGCCCATATGATTAGACCAGATACTCTCCAAAGTTCCTCTTGACTCTTAATACTATGTTATTGGCACCAGTTTTGGGAAAACTTAAAAGTTATAAAAACCCAACAGTGAGATGGTGAGGAAAAGGTATTTCTGGCCTTACAAATGGATTATTCTCTCTGAAATGCAAATTGGCAAAGTCTAGCAAAAATTATAAACTTAACCAAAATCTGTGACACAGTGATCTTAATATTAAGAAGTCCCAGGGGCAGCTAGATGGCACAGTGGATAGAGCACAGGCCCTGGAGTCAGGAGTACCTGGCCTAAGCTGCTTAATAATTTCCTATCTGTGTGGCCTTGGGCAAGCCATTTAATCCCATTGCCTTGCAAAAAAAAAAACAAACTAAAAAAAAATATTAGGAACTCCCTTCCCTAATCTCCTCAAGGAAAGAATTAAAAAAAACTGTTAAAAGCTATGCTGTTTATAATGGTAGAAAAACTGGAAATAGTCTAAATGTTCAAATGTTGAGGAATGGCTGGATTGAGGTTAGGGTCAGGGAGAATATGGCCCACCAACATGACTCTCCATGCAATGTAACAAATACCAAGGATATGTGGAAGTAAGAAAAGTACAAAATGGAGTAATGCCATGTGGAAAAATCAGAACTGAAATGCCTTGTTTTTTGAAAGGTGTTTTCAAGTTAAATCCCACATCCATGAAAAGTATTGTATATATGCAAGTTATTTGTAGATTTGTTAATATAGAGAACCCTAAAGATAAGGAGATAAAATTGGTAAATTGTCATTGCTATATGCATGTTTAATTATACTTTTTATTGTAAAATTGAATAGACACCAAATAACATTTTTGGGGGAAAAAATGATTTATTTTTTTTAGTCCTAAGAAAAACATTAATTTTTATACTTAGAATCAAAATTCAGTTTTCCAATATCTAATATCCAGTACATACAAACACAAAGCTATTTGAAGGAAGTGATATTTACTGACTTTTCTATTTAGGGCTTTCTTAAAGTATTGCTATGGGAAATAGGTACTTTCAGGAATGAAGAGGGAAGATTTACTAACAGGAACAAATCAGCCAGGAATGAGAAGATAGGTACAAGGGATTAATTCTTTATGCATAGGCTCAGCACTAATGCTACCCAATTCTTCCATCCCTCACACAAGGAATTAAGGGATGTTTTAGATATATGAGCTAGTTGGAACAAGATTAGGAAGAATGCAGAGTGCCTAGGTTTTGGGACTTAAGATCAGAGAAGCAAAGGTTATGTTAATGTCAGCAGCCTTTAAGGGTATCACTTATTCGTTCAAGGCAACAAATCTCTTTAAAATTTCTCAAGTACCACTCACATTCCTCATGTGACAGTCACAAGGACATTAAAAAAATATCAGAAAGAAAAGGGTGAGGTTTGAAATAGTCCAATGAAGTTTCAATTCTAGGTTACTGTGGCAGCACCTTGAAATCAAAGTTACCAAAAGTAGCCTCAGTGGCAAGATTAACCACAAATGCTCTTCAACCCTGTCACAGAAAAGAGAAGACACTAAGTATTCTTAAAGTACATCTGATCATTTTTTTGAAGGTAAATCAAGAAGAACTGTAATAATCTGCTTAGTTTCTTCATTCTATAGATATTAAAGGAAGAGGATTATGCTGAACGGGTATAGGAAACAAAGGTCTCTGTTCTTATTATGCTCACAATCAAGAGGCTATAAAACACAAATTCATTAAAGTATGAAAAATACAACAGTGATGGACAAACTGACTAATATGGAAGTGTTTTACATGTTTGCACGTGTATAATCTATATCAGATTGCCACATCTTGAGGAGCTGGAGGAGGAAGAAAGGAGGTATGGAGGGATGAAATTTGAATTAAAAAAAAAACCCATGTTAAAATCGTTTTTACATGAAATTGATAGAAAATCAAAAAATATTACTTGAAAAGTATATAAAAACAATACCTAAATGAATTAATTATTTTTTTCTATTTTTTAATATATTGATCAATTTTGCTGATTTCTTTTCTTTTATAAATCTTTAAAATGTTGTTCGTTATGATATGGTTCTCTGGACCCATCTCATATTGGGAAGATTTTGATGATGTATACAAAGTGAAAAAAAAACCCCAAAATTTTTGTTAAATAGGTGGTCATATGTGGCTATGCTCATGTGTATTTATGTGTGAGCATATGCATATATATGTATGTATATCCAGGATATATGCATACATATACATATACATACCCACGCATACAAAAAAGGGCAAGCAACAGTAGCCAATGGTGAGCCAAAGAAAGGGAAAGAATGGCATTGAACTTTGTTCCTCTATGAATTTTCCTTTTCTCTTTAGTCAAATAGTGGATGTAGACTTGGGTCCTTAATATAAAGGGTCACAGAATTTGGTCAACTGTTTTTTCTTTTCTTCCTTTTCTTTGTTTCTTTTTCCTGCAGAATAAACTGTTTAGATGGAAGATGAAATCAATTTCTTGTAATTCAAGAGAAATTCTGTGATTCCTCATCAGAAACCAGGGGAAGGGGGAAAGTGTCAGTTCCGTACTCCCTAGTAAGGACTGTAAAGCATCTCATGATACATTCTTTGAAATGAGGACTCCTGATTTCACTAAGATTACTTAGGAAGTGACTTCTAACTTCATTTTATAACTCATCAAAGAATGAAGGTGACTGTGACAGCAAGACAGAAACCCAGCTACCAAACCAGAAAACAATGAGGATGGAGACCCTTCTCAGTCTGCAAAAAGGCAGCCAATGAGCTCCATTGACATACTGAAATCTCTCAGAGGAAAAACAAAGACAAATGATTTTTATAAATGTAAAATATTTGCACTTGGCTAAACAAAGAAATACTGATACTATGAACCAAGAGCAAGAAAATAATTTGAATGCTTCACTAACATAGATAAGTGTTGGGCAGAGTCAGGTTTCTCTATGTGTAAGATTATGGTTCTTTCCTATAGCACTAAGAGAGCACATGGCCCAAAACAACATTATTAACTGCACTTTGAACAACACAGAATTAAGTGTTGTTATTAAGTGGACAATCTAAATTAAGGCTTGTAGCCTTAAAAATAAAACCACTTCTAGGGGTGGCTAGGTGGCTCAGTGGCCCTGGAGTCAGGAGTACCTGAGTTCAAATCCAGCCTCAGACACTTAATAATTACCTAGTTGTGTGGCCTTGGGCAAGTCACTTGACCCCATTGCCTTGCAAAAACTTTAATAAAAAAAGAAAGAAAGAAAACCACTTCCTCTATTACTAGATTTTGAACATTATAGATAAATAAAAAAAGTCAAAGAGCAGTTTTCCCCTGGCACATAACTGCATGTTTATGATCCAAAACAATTCTGTTTCAAAGAAGAATCAAAGTTTATGAGCCCAATTTGTTTCCATTTAATGATTTCAGCTCCACCTTTGTCAAAATGGTTAATCCTGTGCTCATCAATTGGGGAATGGCTGAACAAAATGTGGTATGTGTATGTGATTGAACACTATTGTTCTATAAGAAATCATGAGGGACAGGATTTCAGAAATGCCTGGAAAGACTTGCATGAATTGATGCTGAGTGAAAGCAGAACCAGAAGAACATTGTACACACTAACAACAACTTGGTGTGATGATCAACCTTGATGAACTTGCTCACTCCATCAGTGCAATAATCAGGGACAATTTTAGGCGAACTATGATAGAGAATATTAACTGTTTACAGAGAAGGAACTGTGAAGTTTAAACAAAGACCAAAGCTTAATATCTTCAATTTTTAAAAGTTGTCTTATGTATAATATAATTTTGCTGTCTCTGATGTTTTCTTTCTTTTTGGATCTGATTATTCTCTCATAACACATTCAGTTTTGATCCATGTATATCATGGATGCAAACGTAAAGACTATATCAGATTCCCTTCTGTTGGGGTATAGGGGAGGGAGAAAAAATTATAAAACTTTGCAAAAAAATGGTTGGTAGAAACTATCATTGTATATAACTGATAAAAAATGAGTAATCCTCTTTTTAGGAAAGAACAAGACTCTATGTTCTCTTTTTAGGGTTTTTTTTTTTTGCAAGGGTTAAGTGGTTTGCCCAAGGCCACACAGTTAGGTAATTATTAAGTATCTGAGGCCGGATTTGAACTCAGGTACTCCTGACTCCAGGGCTGGTGCTCTATCCACTGCGCCACCTAGCCCCCCCCCCTTTTTACCTTTTAAGAAAAACTATGTATGCGTACATGGCTTAGAAGGTCCTGTATGTGAGAAACATTTTTCATTTTCTTGGATATTGGCAGTGATAAGACTTGTTAAGTTGTAAGGAAACCCCAAAGGATTTTATGGCATAAATAAAACATAAATGCTTTAGTGATGATAGGACCTAGGTACTGTCCAGAACTTATCATAGCCATCTCTTGTCCCTGTGGCAATAATACTTCATATGGCAAAAATATGCAGCAAAGACCATTGGTCATAGGAGCAAATGCAATTGGGAGTTCTCAGTTCCAAAGCTCAGATCCTGAATAGTCTGTCATCTGCCATAGGAAGCTGTGTGTGACGAGCAGTACAGAGTCTGATGAGAAGTCACAAGAAACCATACTATTATGATGCCCTTCTAGCTTCCTAATAAACACGTAGGGCAACATGATCCAAAGAAAAGATTTCACTTCTCCTGCGTGCATGGGTACAGCAGTCTGGAGCTGGAACAGCAAAAGATCCATTGCAGATGGTCAGAGAGTTCCTGGATCTGTTTGCTATCATTATTTAGATCCTAGCTTTGAACAAGTTTATCCCTTGATACAGATACCAAAGTCAAGTTTCCAATGGATAGGAAAATCAGATCTCTCACCACATCCTGGTGAACAAGCAGATTCAAAAGCAGTTGCCCTGTCTGCAGCTCCCAAATTTTGATCTGCCTAGGAAGAATAAGGTGTGAGTTTAGGAAACTCAATTTCTTCCTTTAGTGTAGAAAACAGATCTGACAGGTCTTCAAATAGCCAAAGGGCTTCCATGGGGAAGAACCTAGACTTCCACTGCAGGGCTTCATAATTAAAAAAAATATCACTGGGTAAAATTACATAAAGGAAAGCAAATTCTGACTTGATGTAAAGAAGTTTCTAAAAATAAGAATGGTCTAAAAATGGAATAGGGTTCTCCTGAAGTAGTGAATTCTCTACTACAAGAAGGACTTAAGGAGTAAGACTACCCTACAAAACACAAGCAAGATAAGAAGTTGACTTAGACCACAGGAACTCAAAATATAACTTTCCTTCTTTAGCCGACATTTCTAATTCAGATCTACCCTTTCTGTTATTCATATGACAACTTATGTTCACTCTTCTGCACATTCCACACCCTTGCCTACACTTGTAGTATACAACAGATTTCTTGAAATCTATACCTATGGTGTAGAAGAAAAGATATGTCTAGCAGTGCTTACAAGGTATTATATAGGTGCCTACATATGGATAAACAGATGAGGTAAAGCACTAATGTACAAAAACAAAAAGTAGCAGCTCTTTTTTGGGGGACAGTTAGGTATACAATGTTTGGCCTGGAGTTCTTTTATACCAAGTTCATATCCTATCTCAGATACTTGCTAGCTGTGTGATCCTGCACAAGTTACTGAAACTGTTTGCCTCAATGTTCTCACACCGTAAAATATAGAAAATAATAGGACCTATATCCTAGCATTGATGCGAGGATCAAATGAGAAAATATTATGACATGCCTGGTACATATTTGTAGCTTTATAAATGTTAGCTATTATTTTTGTAGTAACAAAGAATGGAAACTAAGCAAATGTCCAGAAATTTGAGGAATGACTAGACAAATTAAGGTACATGAATATAATGGAATATTGTTATATCATAAAAAAATTATGAAAGAGGCAGTTTCTATGAAACCTAGGAAAATGTGTATAAATTGATAGGATAAAAAGAACCAAGAAAGCAATATGTAAAATAACAACACTGCAAAACTAACAGCTCTGAAAAACTCTAATCAAATGTCATGAAGCACTCTATCCATTTCTTCTCAGAGGTGATAGATTCGATGTAGAATGAAACATTTCTTGCACTTAGTAAATATGAGAATCTCCAAATTTTTTCATAACAAAAAAGAATACTATTTGTATTATCATTATGTAAGGATTTAAAGACTTTGGGAAAAATTTCAAAACATTTTGCAATAATGGTTTGGATCAATGACTTCTGTCTCTGAATGCTTTAGTTTTAAGTACTGTCGAGAGAATTATGATTTTCATATTGACTAATGTGATATGTGAAATGAATTTAACACTAATAATTTAGTTTCTAGAGATCTTTTACAAAGGTAGACTCTGGCCCTGGAAAATAGTGAAAACAAAGCAATAGGGAGCAATTTATCAATTCTGACAAGTCCTTAATTCTTTCCCTGACCTGTGCTTGTCTGTGTTAAGTGAAATGAATCAGCATAGCCTGTTCTGTACCCAAGCAAAACAATGGGTTATATATACCCCCAAGCCTATACAATGAACTTAACCATTCTCAAAGGACTCGAAAAGCTGGTGGTGTCTTACTTGGATGATCAGGACTGCTGTAATTTTATTACTACCCTGCTGGGTGGGCTTGTCCTAGGAAGATCATTCATGTCCCCAAACTGATTATTCTTCCCTTTCTCTTCCCACTTTATGATCATGTATATATTCTCTGCCTGAACTATACGAAGGTAGAGCTCCAAGCAGGAGAAATCTCATGCTTTGCAAATTGGTTCCTTATAATGAAAATAATTAATTAAACTATTCCCTGATTACTGGCACTCTGCTCTATCAGCCCCAGATTAAAGAATGACTCAGTAAAAATTCTTTTAAAAGTAAGGGTGAAAGCATTTGGTATAGGATTATCCATAATGGAGATCACCTTTTTAAAAAAAAATGATCATAGTAGTAGCATAACTGGTCAATTTAATGCCACTTGGATAAAAAAAATAGGCAAACTTCTCTTCTCTCTCCCTCCCTCATCTTTACCAGGATATTAAACCCTTTGAGTTTCTGAGGAAAAGAAATAAAAACATTCTTTACTTTTCTTGAGAGGCACAGAATGAGTGGGTTAAAAGCCTGATTTTTTTTAATGATTAAAGACAGCTCTTTACAGTATATAAATCCTCCCAACCAAGTCTAGGATGCAACCTGTTAGAAATGAATCAATATATGCCATTCTCAGGAAAGGGCAAACCACAATACTCAGAAATTACATATTTTCCTGCCATTTGGAACTTCATATTTGACTCTTCATTTTTTAGCTTTTGTAAGGCTAGTATCAACTCCAATTTTCAGGGGAACATCCTCCCAAAGCAAGGCAACACAGTGGGGATACTTAATAGATTTTCATTTAATATTTTAGCTGTCTTCAACTGTGACCTCATAAAGGCTTTTTTTTTAAACTAAGTCACAGGCGGCAGCTGGGTGGTGAAGTGAATAGAGAATGCCAGCCCTAGAATCAGGAGGACCTGGGTTCGGATGTGACCTCAGACACTTAATAATTGCCTAGTTGTGTGACCTTGGGCAAGTCACTCTTAACCACACTGCTTAAAATAAAATAATTTTTTAAAAAAGTAAGTCACCTTGAAATAGTCACTGGAAAATCCTAGAAATTGGTCTAGGTAATTCTCAAATTATTGCATAGAAGGTGCAAACCTTCACTGCTAAAGGGAGTTTGCAATACCAATAAAGTCATAGGTCCAAAAATTGTATTTAGGGTGGGGAATGTTCTTATGGTACTTATTAAAAAGAGACAAGAACAGAGTATCCATATTCACCTGCTTTAGGATATTCCTCCATTTCTCTAGGTTCGGAGATGCTTAGTACACACTTAGGAAGTATGACTCAAGGACCTCTCCTCCAGTTCACCACTAACCCTTAAAAGGACAGAAAAATGCTTAAAGTACATTAAATAGGGGCAACTAGGTGGAGCAATGGATAGTGCACCGGCCCTGATGTTGGGAGAACCCAAGTTCAAATCCAATTTCAGATACATAATAATTAATTAGCTGTGTGACTTTGGGCAAGTCACTTAGCCCCATTGCTTTACCAAAAAAAAAGTATAACAAAGCTTTCACAGCTGGTGTGATGCTAAAATAATATTTGACAAATCTAAGGGCAATGCTTTCAATTACATCCATGTTATAATAGAAAGAGCAGTGAGTGGCCTGGGAATCAAAAGAATAAGTTACTATTCATTTACTCTGGAGACTTTAATTTTCAGTCCTGTAAAATAGAGGAGTAGAAGGAAGTCAAAGGTTATTAACCCTTTGGGAGGAGCAATGGAGGAGAAATAGTGTTTATAGCTAGTTTTCAGGGACAGAAGACCAGGATACAGCATAGGAGGTCTGAGAAAGAATTCACTCCCTTCCTCAGGAGGGGAGAGTAGGAAAGGGAGAGAGAGGGAAGAGAAGGAAAGAGAGAAGGAAAGAGAAAAGGGAAAGAGAGGGAGGGGGGAGGGAGGGAGGGAGGGAGAGAGAGAGAGAGAGAGAGAGAGAGAGAGAGAGAGAGAGATGGCAGGGTTTAGAGGTTTAGAGGAGAGGAAGGGGGAAGGGGGAAGGGAAGAGGAAGGGGAGAGAGGAGGAGAAGAAAGGAGAGGTGGAGAAAAAGGGTGAATGAGAAAAGGGGAGAGAGGGAAGAGAAGGAGGGAGGCTGGGGAAGGGGGGAGGGGGAGAGAGGGAGAGGAAGGAAGGAGAGGAAGTAGGGGAGGAGGGGAAAGTGGATGGAATAGAGTGAAGAGGAAGATGGGGGGAGAGAAGAGAACAGGTGGTGGAGAGAGGAAGGAGGAAAGGAAGATGAAGTCAAATGAGGCATTTATTCACTGAAAGACACAGTATAGAGAGGGAAAGTTCTCTAGCAAAGAGAGATCTGACATATGTTCATTTGTATAGGGCAAGAAGAACAGAGAAAAAAATGGTCTCAGTTAAATAATTAAATTAATGTTTAAAATGGGCCTGGAGTTAGAAATTACCTCAAGAATGTAGGGTAATAGAGATAGTTGGGACAAAATTTGCAATTAAGTTATATACATAGTTGTCAAGGAGAACCTTTACATATCAAAAGATCCCAGGTGCAGATATAGGTAATTAAGTCTTAAGGCAAACCCTGACCTTTTTGTAAAATAAAAGGACAAGGTTAGCCTTTAAAAGGTCCCAAATAGTGAGCACAGATAACAGGGAACCAGAAGACAAAAGTCCTGGGGCAAAAGTGAGAGCAGTATAGACAGTAATTAAATCATAACTTGAATTCCAAATTCTAGCAAAGTATCTGGAAGAACACTCAGAACTGAATGAGCGGGCCACATCAGAAAGAGCAAACATAATGTTGGGGATTTCATCATAACCAATAATCAGGATCCCATTACAGTGAATTTAGAAAATTATCATCTTTATTTTCACATTGGAACTGAAAGAGCATTTTCTTCAATTATTTGAAAACCTTCTGACAAGGGATCCACAGGCTTCACCAGATTTCAAAAATAAGTCCATGAACATGCTCGCCCCCCCCCAAAAAAAACAACCTTATCACCCACTGTCACCAAACTTACTCATTCCTTTCAAAACTAGATCATTTGACCAGGTATGATGGGGAACAAATAGCAAAAAAAAGCAAGCTAGCAGTCAACCCATACAAATCTGGTAAGGACTCACCTGGCAAGAGACACTTTCTTCCTTTTAGTTTGCCTAAGTTTTCCAACCACCCCTCCCCAACTCTCTTTCCCTGGGCCTTTTGGGCTACTCAAATTCCAAATCATCCAAGATTAGTGGAGAGAGTTCTCTTATCCCCCCATCTCTCTTGGGTCTTTTGGTCAGCTCAATTATAAATTATCTAAGATAGCCCTCAAGCCATAGTGGCCCAGAAAGGTCACCACACTCACTGTAACTGTATTCTCTTCCTCAGGAGGGGACAGTAGGAAAGGGAGAGAAAGGGAAGAGAAGGAAAGAGAAAAGGGAAAGAGAGGGAGGGGGAGAGAGGAAGGGAGAGGAAGGGAGAGAGAAGGGGGGGTTAGAGGAGAGGAAGGGGGAAGGGGAGAGAGGAGGGGAAGAAAGAAGAGGTGGAGAAAAAGGGTGAATAAGAAAAGGGGAGAGAGGGAAGAGAAGGAGGGAGGCTGGGGAAGGGGGGAGGGGGAGAGAGGGAGAGGAAGGAAGGAAGGAGAGGAAGTAGGGGAGGAGGGGAAAGTGGATGGAATAGGGTGAAGAGGGAGATGGGGGAGAGAAGAGAACAGGTGGTGGAGAGAAGGAGGAAAGGAAGATGGGGGGAGGTAGGGGGTGCAGAGGGAAGGTGAGGGAGAGGAAAAAGGATGAACTGTTCCCCAGGACCTCTCCTAATTGCTACCTAGTGCAAAGGAGACCAAGGTGTTGGAATGAATAGAGAAGCAATGCTCTCCTCCTCCCCCCATCCCGAGGGTGATTTGGGATGAGAAACTGGAACAGAAAGAGTATTGAGCCACTCAAGTGCGGGCAATACCGACATCCGTCCGGAATCTATGGAAGCCCCCTCCAGGGGAGGTCCCCGGGCCCCCTGCCCTCCCACCTTGGTGGGCGCCAGGTGAAGGGAGGGGTTGCTCACCTGCACGGGCCAAAGCAGCGCCAGGCCGGCAGCCAACAGCAACCCGGGACAAGGGACTAGCGACCTCATGGTCCAGCCGCCGCCTCGGTGGGCTGTGGTCACCGTGTCCCGCGGTGGGGAGGGGACGCAGGAGGCACGCGTGGCCGGAGGAGCTGGGCTACGCCTGAGGAGCCCGGGCCGGTGCCGTCTGTCCGGGTCTCCGGCGCGGCCGCTTTTGCTCACACCTGTAGAGTTTTGAGAGCCGGGGCAGGCTGAGGGACCGAACTTAAGGGGAAAGGGAGGGGAAGCTGAGGGGTGTCGTGGCTCCTCCTCCGGCTTGTTCAAATCTGCGTTGCTATTTGCAAGTACCTGCTACTGACTGGGGAGCTGGAAAAAGACTCTATAAACTTTCGTCTGGTGGACCCTTCGTGGTTTGGAGGGCAAGGATATTGTCATCTGCCACTGAATCACTAAGGAACCTTCGAGATCTTCTAATCCAAATCATCTTTTTTTAATTTTCAAATTTGAGTATTTGTTATTGAACTTTAAATAAATACCGAATTAAATGGACATTTGTATATAAATAGCAGAACAGAAAAAGAATTGTATATGAAACTGAATCTATAAATTTCATATAAGCTTTTTAGTCTATATTAAAAATTCAAAATGTAACCCAAAGCTGTTCTACTTTGTAATTCTGATTTTTCTGCTCTATTATGACTTTTTTTTAAAAATGCTGCCATGACTTTTTTCTTTTTTTTTGCTATCCTATCTTGTCTCTTCATCGACCTTTTTCTCCACCACTAAAGAAAAAAAAAGATAAACAAAATCTATGTTCTCTCTTATGAAATTTTTTATATGCTGCCTTGACTTTCTTTTTTTGCAATCCTAAACTTCTTGTCCCTTCATCTACCCTTTTCTCCACCTTTGGAGAAAAAAGATAAACCACACCCTCCATAGCAAAAATTGGAATTCAAGCAAATCAAACTTCCTTCCCAAGGTTGGGTCAAGTCCATCTCTATTTCAGGAAGTATATATCTACTTCATTTTATATATATATTTGTAGAATGATAAAAAATACTTGACAGGTTAAGAAAAAAGTTAGCATTTCTTTACAAAGTAGAGGTTAATTGAATTGTCCAGCTTCAGATATCTGATAACTATCTGAATTTGGACTTGAATTCACCAAGTCCGGCATTCTAAAGTTCCACTATCACATCCAAGATTTGCATTTGTGTTACAGTGATAATCATGTAAATACATTCTAGGTTTTTTTTTTTTTGCAAGGCAAAAGGGGTTAAGTGGCTTGCCCAAGGCCACACAGCTAGGTAATTAAGTGTCTGAGACTGTATTTGAACCCAGGTACTCCTGTCTGAGACAAGATTTGAACCCAGGTACTCCTGACTCCAGGGCCAGTGCTTTATCCATTACGCCACCTAGCCACCCCTATGTAAATGTATTCTAACCTACCTTTTTCATCCTCTTGGTAGCACTGTTTCTTCCCCGCCCCCCTCCCCGCCATTTCAAACAATTTGTTTCTTGCTGCAATCAAAATTATTAGTGATTTACTTTTTGTAGTTAAGGACCCTGAGGGAAGGTTAGCTTTTCCCAACCTCGGGAAGGCCAGAGTAGAATGAGATTAGGTAATGCTATTAACAATATTCATTCTGAGCTCTATCTGCCACTTCCCATCAAACTAATAGTTTTTAGTACAAATTTTAGTACAAATAATGTCCCTAGGGAGAGTAAGTTCAAACTTGAAGATGGTAATAACATATTTGCATAAAGGATTCTTCTGGTCAAGGAGTACCTCCTGCAAGTCTTATTTCTTTGGGTAGAATCTTTACAAAGCCTCCCTTAGGTGTACCTCTCTGCTGGGCTCTAAAGATCAGTGCCTTCTCAAGGTCATACCCAATAAAGTATTCCTAAAGCAGTAACTAGATGGTTTAGAGGATAAAGCAATTATCCTGGTGGCAGAGTATAAGAAATTTGGGGAAATATTTTAAAATTGCCCTGAATAGATCCCTAAAAGGTGAAGTAAGCAGGGCCAGGCTGGGGGAGGAAATACAGCAGTGATGACAACAATATAAAAGAAAACAATATGGAATCAGGAAGACCTGAGTTCAAATCTTGAAAGAGATACTTAGCTATTTAGCCTCTGGGAAGGGGCTTAATCTTTCAACTTCAACTTTCCCCTCTGTAATGCAAGGATAATTATAGCACCTCCCTCCCAGGGTTGTTGTGAGGATAAAATGTGATAAAATATGTAAAATGCTTTGCAAATCTTAAAAACTACATAGAATGTAGGCTATTTTTAAATCTAGTATCCTGTATAGAACAGTATACCTCTAAATCAGGAAAGACAAGACCTGAAGTTGAATTCTTTATTATAATAATGGTGACCTTGAGCAAGTCTTTTTCCTTCTTTTGAATCAATTTTCTTTCTTACAAAATGAGGAATTTGTGCTAGATGATGTTTTAAAACAGAAATGAAAAAGTCTTATTTTTACTCAAACCTAAAAAAACACCCTTATCCTTCAAAAAGGGTTTTATAGTTTTGTATTCATCATAACTTTTGTTTTTACATCATCATCATTGTTAAAATGCATTTCTCGGGGTGGCTAGGTGGTGCAGTGGATAGAGCCCTGGAGTTAGGAGTACCTGAATTCAAATCCGACCTCAAATATTTAATAATTACCTAGCTGTGTGGCTTTGGGCAAGCCACTTAACCCATTGCCTTGCAAAAAACCCCTAAAAAAATGCGTTTCTCATCATCCTGATCAGGAAGTCATTCTACATAATAAAGAATAAAAGACAAAAGCAGGTTACCAATAATCAAATCATTAACTGAGTCTGTGAGTATATAAAATATTTCACAAAGAAGGGAAAAAGGTACATTTACCCCCTGTCTAGGATCAAGTTTGTTGGTCATTTTAATTATACATTCAGATTTGTTGGGGTTTTTGGCTCCTTTCATTTGCATTCTTATACTCATTGTATAAATTGCTCTCCAGATTCTGCTTACTTCATTTTATATATATGCATGTTGCCCTCTCATGATTCTTTGAATTCTTCATATTCATTAGTTTTTATAAGACAATAATATTTCACTATTTTCTTGTGCCACATTTTTATCAATTCTATAATCTACAGACATCTATTTAATTGGTTTCAAATTCTTTTCTACCACAAAAAATGCTATTATGATTATTCTGTTGTAATATGGGGCCTTTCTGTCTTTGACATTTTAGCCATTTTTTCAGCATAATTTCAAATTGCTTCAGTACTTAGATGGTTTTTAATGCCCCAGCAGTTCTAAATCATATTAACTTTTCTGATTTTGCTCTACTTCCACTTCTCCAACATCATTATCATTTATCAGACATATTTATGATTCACACTGTATGTTCTTGCCACAATTTGTGAGACATATAGTTCTACTACCCTCCTCATTACAATTTATTTTTCTTTGGTTGCTATTTCTTTAGAGTCCTATGGTCTGCCAATTGATTTGATAAACAAATAATTACTGCTATATCAATGCATCCTAATAATGGAATACTTTATCTTTCCCAGGTAACTTATTTGGAATTTAACATAACAGAGTGTATAACTCTTCTTCAAAAGTCAGGAATTTCCTTGATCACATTGTTATGGGGGTCAAATGAGATAGTGTCCCAGTATTATGATTTAATAGCTTATAAGGTGGGATGTCAATTATTATTTATAATAATCCTGTATAAAGGAAAAAGCATTGCTTGCTTCTCACTGAAAAAAACTACAAATATTTATGACCCCCTGAAATAATAAGAAACGAAATCAATTTTAATTTATATTCACTCTGTAGTGTCTCACTAGCAAACTGATATATGTGAATCTTAATAAAAAAATAATAATCTCATTCTCATCTTTTTTTATGGAGTTCAAGTGGAAGAAGTTCAAAAATAAGTCAATAGTATGCTATTGTTTTTTTATATGACATGTTCGATGATGCTTGTCCTTCATGCTCAAAGAAGACCATGACAACAGGATGGTCATGCCATGCCAAGCACATGAATTAAATCTGAGTGAGGGGATATTATGCTTAAGTCAACAGCCTCTTTTCTCCTCCAGAGCCATATGGGTCCAGATATAGATCAGGATGACCCTAGATTCAAGACACTTAGGGTTAGGTGATTTGCCCAGGGTCACACAACCAATAAATGGCCAGTGTCTGATGCTGGATTTGAACTTCCATCCTCCTGACTCTGAGGCCAGTGCTCTAACCAATGCCCCATACAGTTGCTTGCACAAGGGAATGAAATAACTACTATAAGACTGCTGACTTACTGAAATCATCTTTAGAGTAACTGTTGTAAGCCGGGACAATGAGAATGTGGATAGTACTTTAATTATTATTTCAAGGGGCAGCTAGGTGGCGCAGTGGATAGATCATCAGCCCTGGAGTCAGGAGTACCTGAGTTCAAATTTGACCTCAGATACTTAGTAATTACTTAGCTGTGTGGCCTTGGGCAAGCCACTTAATCCCATTACCTTACAAAAACTAAAAAACAAAAACAAACAAAAAAAACCCCAAATTATTGTTTCAAGTGATTTTTTTTATTTCTTCTGCATTGTTTCTTGAAAGCTTTTTATTTCACAAAGCTTGAAAATTGGGGGAAAATTGTAAAACTCAAATATCTTTAATAAAATAATTTAATAATAAAATAAATTTAATAAAATAAAAATAAAATAAATTTAATAAAAATAAATTTAAAAAAACAAAAAAATAAAATTTTATGGATCAAGATTTTGACTGGGCATACAACAGAATGGAGTTATTTGATAAAGGGTTGTCTTTAAAATTTTATGGATACCCTGAAGAGATGATGAAAAAGGGTAAAAACATTACTTGTACAAAAATATTTGTAGCAGCCCTGTTTGTGGTGGCAAAGAATTGGAAATCAAGTAAATGTCCTTCAATTGGGGAATGGCTTAGCAAACTGTGGTATATGTATGTCATGGAACACTATTGTTCTATTAGAAACCAGGAGGGACAGGATTTCAGGGAAGCCTGGAGGGATTTGCATGAACTGATGCTGAATGAGATGAGCAGAACCAGAAAAACACTGTACAACCTAACAGCAACATGGGAGTGATGTTCAACCTTGAAGGACTCGCTCATTCCATCAGTGCAACAATTGGGAACAATATTGGGCTGTCTGCAAAGGAGAGTGCCATCTGTATCCAGATAAGGAGCTGTGGAGTTTGAACAAAGTGCAAGGACTATTCCCTTTAATTTAGGGAAAAAACAAATATCTTATTGTCTGATCTTGTTACCTCTTAGACTTCTCTTCTCTTCTTTAAGGATATGATTTCTCATCACACCAAATTTGGATCAAGGTACAACATGGAAACAAAGTAAAGACTGACAGAGTGCTTTCCGTGGAAGGGGGGAGGAAACAAGATTGGGGGAAAATTGTAAAACTCAAATAATATCTTTAATAAAAATAAATTTAAAAAAACAAACAAAAAAATAAAATTTTATGGATCAAGATTTTGACTGGGCATACAACAGTTTGGCCTATGATAATATTTCATGCCCGATAGCTTGCCATATCCTCAAGGATGTCTATATTATAGCAATATTTGCATATTTGCAATCTATCAGACCACAGAATTTAGTGAATCTTTAATGTGTAATTCTAGCCTTTGAGTCATACTTGCTAGGTATTTGTTAGGAACAAAAATTTTACTGCCTAAAATGACTTGTTTGGTTTCTACTATATCCTTATATAATCTTCACTGATCACTAAGTTCCTTAAGTATAAGCTGTCTATAATTTCTGGTGTGGATGAATTGTCACCATAAACTCTTCCATTACCATAAACAAATGCTCACAATTCAACTATTTGTTGAACCCTTCCTTGCACAAGTTGTCCAAGTTCAATGATCTGGCATTTTGCTGTGGGTGACAGAAGTTTAAGCTTCTGAGGCAGTTTAATGACTCCATCGGTCACAAATGCTACTTACTGCTGCTGCTGCTACTGGTGATGATGATGATGATGATGATGTTTTTCTCATGTTTTTTCTCTTGCTCAAAGAAGTTCAGACAGAAATGATCCTAATGTTACTAATGAAAAAAAAGTTACTATCCTTTCTAACTTAATGTTCTGTGGACTTTGCACAGATGATAAAATAACTGTTTATTGTAGTTGAACCAACTATTTCATTGATCAATCTTATATCATCTTATATTCAATATGTCCAAACTAAACTCATTATGTTTCCCTCCAAAAGTCTTTCTCTTCTCAGAGCTTTCCAATCATCATCTTCCCAGTCACCCAAATTTGTTTGGATTATTATTTATCACTTATGAATTTTATTTTGAACCTGATGTTATGTGACTAAAGTTTGTTTGAACCTTAAATGTCACATTGAGTTCAGTAACTCTTTAGGAATGCAGGAAATGGCTACAAGGAATGTTGAGTATTCCCAGATCCTGAATCCACCCAAAACACTTCAAGTTTATATTTTGACTTCACACAAATTTTATTGAATATTTATGTTTCCTAATACCATCTCAATCTGATTTTGCTGTCCTTGCCATCTCAGCAAAATTACCTATGTATATTTGGTTGTCCTTGTGCAAATTCTATATGATTTAGAACTTAGAGAAAAGGGAGCCATACTTCCCTTCTGTTTCACTTTCCTCTATCAAATCTAATATTTTTTTTCCTAAAATTGTTTCAGATTTTGGGGTTTGTTCTCAAAACCACTTGCAAACTCAATTGTTCATTTTCAACCCAAATATCCAATCAATTTCAAATCCCAGTTATTTCTATGTTTACAACATCCCCTTCTTTCCTTTGACATGCCAGTAACTCAACTACAAGTCCTCATCATCTGAGCCTAAACTATTGCAGTAAGCTCTAGTTGAGTCTCCCTGCCTCAGGTTCTCCCTATTCTAGTCCATGCTCCTAATATCTGTCAAATTGATTCTCCTAAAATACAGGTCTTATCACTTATCAGGTCGACCTTGTATTCTATAAACTCTGATGATTTCCTAGTACCTCAGGGTCAAATATAAAATCCTTTGTTTGATTTTTTAAAGGCTTTCTGCCTTTCTAGACTTTTTACACCTTATACCCTGCCACCTGCAAACCCCCATTTACATCCTTACTCCTCTCCCAAACAAAATCTGCAATACAGTAACTATGGAAACCTTGCTGTTCCTTAAACAAGACAGGACGTTTCCCAAGTGCAGACATTTCCGAAGGCTGTAGTCCCTGCTCTCAAGGTGAACCTCCCAACCCAAAGGATGCAAACAGCTCTTTACAAACAGGAGAATATATGTTATAAACTCAGAGGGAATGAACTAAGACCAAGGAAGACTAGGAAAGGTTAATTACAGAAGCTGAGACTTGAAGAAAACCAAGGAAGCTTTGGAGGCAGAGATGGGGAGGAGAGCATTCAAAATCTGGGTTCAGGTAGTGAAAAGGGCTGAAATAGGGATGGGAGGACCTATTTAAAAGAACAGGAAGAGCAGTGGCAAGGGATTACTTCTCTCTCCACCACCACTTCCATTCCCCCCCCAGTTAGAGGAGAAAGGTAATATAATGTGTAGGAAGACAGGGGCTGGATGATAAAGTTCTTTAAAAACTAACAGACAACTTTATATTTGATCCTAGAAGCAATAGAAAATTCTCTGAATAGGGAGTTGTCCTCTTTCATTTTAATGATTTTTCTCTGGAATTATCCCCCAATTTATCTCATATGCATCTTTTTTGTATATTGTTGTTTGATTATTGTCTTCTGGATTAGACTATGAGTTTGTTGAGCATAGGGACTGGGGTTTGTGTGGGGTTTGTTTATTTGAGTTTTTTTGACCTTTTTTTGTTTCAAAGCTTATTGGAATGTCTTGATGTTCAGGCATGTTTGGCTCTTAATGGTCCCAAGGACCATACTGTCCATGGGGTCTTCTTGACAGAGATATTGGAATGGTTTGCCATTTCCTTCCCCAGTGGATTAAGACAAACAGAGGTTAAGTGACTTGACTAGGTTCACACAGCTGGTAAGTGTCTGAAATTAGATTTGAACTCAGATCCTCCTGACTGAAAAATTGAGAGCTCTATGCACTGGGTCATCAAGCTTCCTCCTGCTTTGAATGCAATGTAGTACATATTTAATAAATGCTTGCTGACTAGTTGATCTAAAACTCAACCAGTCTAAAACAGAGCCTGCTGTTTTTGCCCTCAAATTCTTCCCTCCTCTAAATTTCCCTGAAAGTGTTATTAAGATACTATTAGGAGATTCTCTGTTTCCAGATCCAAGACCCAGCAAGCTGTGCAGAACAGCAATCTTTTTCCTTCATCTTCTTGGACTGATGGTCCCTGAGCTCAGACAGGTGCTAACAGGCCCAAACAAGAGTCCTGCTATGAACAGACTTTGTCTCTAGACAACCTTGTTTCCCTATTTCTGCTATGCTCACTACTCTTGTTGCACTCCATTATTTGACTGTCTAGCCACAAGTATTCCTTAACATGATAAGCAGTAGGCACTTAAACCATCAGCTAGCATTAAATGTAAGCGGGGATAAACTGGAAGAAGCATTCCAAATAAGATCAGGGTGAAATAAAGATGCTTATTATTACCACTAGTATTAAATTAAATTAAAAAGAGATGTTCACTTTAGCAATAGGAAAAGAAAAAGAAATTGAAGGAATTAGAATAAGCAAAGAGGAAACCAAACTTTCTTTGTAGATGATATGATCATATACTTAGAAAATCCTAGAAAATCAACTTAAAAACTGCTTGAGGGGCAGCTAGGTGGCACAGTGGATAGAGCACTGGCCCTAGAGTCAGGAGTACCTGAGTTCAAATCCAGCTTCAGACATTTAATAATTACCTACCTGTGTGGCCTTGGGTAAATCACATTTGCCTCGAAAAATCCTAAAAACAACAACAACAACAAAAACTACTTGAAACAATTACCAAACTTTAGCAAAGTTGGTGTATATAAAATATACTCACCTATATCATAAGCTCTTCTGTATATTACAAATAAAATCCAGCAGGAAGAGATAGGGGAAAAAATTCCATTTAAAGTAACTGTAAGGGGCAGCTAGGTGGCGAAGTGGATAGAGCACTGGCCCTGGAGTCAGGAGTACCTGAGTTCAAATTCAGCCTGAGACACTTAATAATTACCTAGCTGTGTGGCCTTGGGCAAGGCACTTAACCCCATTGCCTTGCAAAAAAATAAAAAAAAAAATAAAGCAACTGTAGACAACATAAAATATGTAGGATTCTATCTGCCAAGACAATACAGAAATTATATGAACAGAATTACAAAACATTTTCACACAAATAAAGTCTGATCTAAACAATTGAATAAAAATGTAAATTACTCATGGGTAGGCCAAGTTAATATGATAAAATAACAATTCCACCTAAATTAATCTACTTATTCAGTTCCATTACAACCAAACCAAATAAAAAATTATTTTTAGAGCTATAAAAATAATAACAAAATTCATCTATAGGAACAAAAGTTCAAGAACATCAAGGGAATTAATGAAAAAAAAATGCAAAGGAGGGTGGCCTAGTTGTACCAGATCTAAAAACCACATTATAAAGTGATAGTCATCAAAATTATTTGGTACTAGCTAAGAAATAGGCACAAAAGAAGCAGAAGTAAATTACTTTAGCAATCTATTGTTTGATATATCCAAAGATTTCAGCTTCTGGGATAAGAATTCACTATTTGACAAAAAACTATACCAAGATAAGGTTGAAATGGGCACATGATTTAGACATAAAGGATAATACTATAAACCAAATAGGAGAACAAGGAATCTTGTTCTGTCATATCAATGGAGAGGAGAAGAATTTATGACCAAGAGACAGAGAATATTTTTTTTAGTTTTTTTAGTTTTTTTGCTAGGCAAATGGGGTTAAGTGGCTTGCCCAAGGCCACACAGCTAGGTAATTATTAAGTGTCTGAGACCGGATTTGAACCCAGGTACTCCTGACTCCAGGGCTGGTGCTTTATCCACTGCGCCACCTAGCCGCCCCAACAGAGAATATTTTAAAATACAAAATAGTTCATTTTGATTACATTAAATTAAAAAGTTTTAGCACAAACAAAAACCATTGCAACCAAGATTAAAAGAAAGAGAGAAAGCTGGGAATCAAGTTTTATAGCTACTGTTTCTGCTAAAGAACTCATTTCTAAAGTATATAGAGAACTTTGTCAAATTTATAAGAACTTAACTCATTCCCCAATATTTAAATGATTGTCAAAGGATATGAACAGGCAGTTTTAGATAAAGAAATTAAATCCATCTATAGTCATATGAAAAAATGCTCTAAATCATTATTGATTAGATAAATGCAAATTAAAACAACTTGAGGTAACACCTCACACCTATCAGATTGGCTAATATGACAAAAAAGGGAAATGATAAATGTTGAAGGAGATGTGGGAAAATTGGGACACTAATGCACTGTTGATGGAATTGTGAACTGATTCAACCTTTCTGGAGAGCAGTGTGGAACTATGCCCTAAGGACTATAAAACAGTACATACTCTTTGGTTCAGCAATATCACTACTAGCTCTCTATCCAAGAGATTATAAAAGAGGAAAAAGCACCTTCCTGTTCAAGAATATTTATAGTAGCTTTTTTCTGGTGGCAAAGAATTGAAAATTGAGGGGAAGTTTGGCTGAACAAGTTGTAGTATATAATTTTGATGGAATACTATATTGTATAAGAAATGATAAGCAAGAGACTTTCAGGAAAAAACTGAAGTTTCACATGAACTTGTTGGGGTCTGGATCCTTGGACAAAGGAGGCTAAAGCCCTTTGTCCAAGGGCCCTGGTACCCTGGTCTGGTGACCAGTCATGAGAGAACATACATACAAAGGATCCCTTGAAGCTAAGGTTTAATTATTTGATAGTATTTAGATCAAGAGTGATGTGACATAGTCAGCACAGGTCAAACTGACAGTCTGTCTTAGGGAGAGCAGGATGGGTTTAAGTAGAAGAATCTGACCTTTCTTAATTACCAGATGTTTAGATGTTAGGGGAAAGTGTTGGGGGGAGTGAGCTAAGGGGCCAGAGTTGCAAGTGAGATCGAAGGCGAAGAGGCAATTCTCTTTTAGGGGTTAATCTGAGAATGAGGCAAGAATGTAGATAAAGAAAGACATCTTCAACTCTGCAGGGACAGATGGGAAGAATTCTCTCAGGGTTGCTTTTCTATATCACAAAGCCCCTTCTCAGGCATACTTATCACAAGGTCAAATGGGTAGGAAAGAATTTTCTCAAGCCTGTGTCCTAGATAGAGGGGAATTTTTACCAGGTTTGTATTTCTATATCCCAAGTCCTCTCTCAGGTATAAGCTTCAATTCCAAATTATAGTTTACCCCATCAAACTGAGGCTGAGTAATGTGAGCAGAACCAGGAGAACATTGTACCCAGTAAAAACAGTAGTGTCATGATCAGCTGTGACTTACTTAGCTATTCTCAACAATTCAATGAACCAAGAAAATTCCAAAGAACCCATGATGAAAAATGCTATTTTTAAGAGAATTAATGACTGAAGCAAATTTATTTTTACATTCTTATTTTTCTTGGGTATTTTGTCTGTGTTCTCTTTCACAAGATGACTAATGTGGATATATATTTTATGTGATCAGATTATTTGCCATTTTGGGAAGAGATGAGAAGGATGAAAAATTTGAAACTCAAAAATCTTATTAAAATCGAATGTTGGTGGTGCAGTGGATAGAGCACCGGCCCTGGAGTCAGGAGTCCCTGAGTCCAAATCTAGCCTCAGACACTTAATAATTACCTAGCTGTGTGACCCTGGGCAAGTCATCAACTTAACCTCATTGCCTTGCAATTAAACAAGCAAAAAATCTGTCTCCTTCATGAAGTCTTCCTTCTTTGAATCCATTAGGAATGACTTCTTATTTAGACATCACAAAGCACTTTGGTAACTTTCTAATATACTTATTGTTTAACATCTTCATGCTCTCACACACAATCTCTCTCCTCTTTCTCCTCCTCCTGTTCTTCTTCCTCCTCTCCTCTTCCTCTCTCCCACTTTCCCTCTCTCTTCCCTTTCTTCTCCCCACCAATGCCCTTCCCCTCACAGATAATTCATTAACCAACTCCCCTTCTATACCTCATCTTACACATCTTTAAGGTGAGGCAGTTGAGTTTGGTGACCTCTAAGGTTTCTCTTACTTCCCCATCCATGATTCTATGATTTTATGATTGGAATAATTTGTGTTAAGTTTAGTTACCCCAAGCAACCACTGGTGCTTTAACTGTTGATTTTAGCCAGAGCAATTGTTCTCTTTAAATTTTTTGTGAAGATATAATCACATATAATATAGGGGGTTTCCTATTGTCATATGTGTATGGAAGATATCTCTCAAAGAAAAAAAATTAAATTCTAATTGTCTGTTTTTAATATGTGTTTTCTTTTATATTATTTCTAAAACACCATTTTGAACATGATAATGTCCACTCCCATTTCAAAAGCCTTCAATGACTCCCTATTACCTCTAGCAAAAAATACTATGTCCCAACATGACTTAGAAAGCTTTCTGCTTCCCACCCACCTTTCGTATTTACTTTTTATACCCTTTAATTTATTCTCCATTTCAAGCAATCAGATGCCTGCCAGTGGTCTACCCACTGCTCCATCTTACATCCCTGTGTCTTCATATAATTATTACACTAATTTTGAAATGATCTACCTCCTCCCCTTTGCCTCATAAAATCCCTAACTTCCTTCAAAGCACAGCTCACAGGAGACTTTTCTGACCTCCCAAATGTCAATTGTCTTTTATTATATTTATTCCTTCAGGGATATCCAACTTTTTAGCTCTTCTGTGTCACATTGCTCAACAAAAACCTGTATATGGCAGCATACAAAATTCAATATCTATTCCTGACTGCAATGCAAGTCATATCACTACTGGGCAATTTTTAGTCTTTTTTTTTTTAGATTTTTCAAGGCAATGGGGTTAAGTGGCTTGCCCAAGGCCACATAACTAGGTAATTATTAAGTGTCTGAGGTCGGATTTGAACCCAGGTACTCCTGACTCCAAGGCTGGTGCTCTATTCACTGCACCACCTAGCCACCCCAATTTTTAGTCTTAAAGAATAACCTAGTACCCTGATTTGCTATGTGAACTGAAGTTGTTGGACTAGATACTATCTATAGGAGGGAGCTAAGAAAGGAAGGGAAGGAATGACATTTATTTATTCATTCATTCATTCATTCATTTATTTGTTTGTTCATTTATTTATTTATTTGTTTGTTTATTTATCTATCAATGAATGAATGAATGCATTCATTTATATTCATTTATTTCTTTATTTGTTTGTTTATTTCTTTATTTGTGTTTGGAAGCAATCTGGGTTAAGTGACTTGCCCTGGGTCATACCCTAAGTAAGTATTTGAGCTCTGGTACTCCTCTATCCCCTGTGCCATCCAGATAGATGGCATTGGAATTACAAAAACCTGAGTTCAAATCCAACCTCAGATACTTGATACTTATTAGCTGTGTAATCCTGGGCAAGTCACTTAATCCCATTTTCCTCACATCCAGGGCCATCTCCCATCATGCTGATTCAAATTCTGGCCACTGGACTCAGATGGGTCTGGAGGACCTAGGGGTCTGGGGACTTAGCACAGAGCCCTCCCCTCCCCCCACTCACGTTCAGTTCATGGCATCACTACCCCAATGTCATGGTCTTCTCTTAGAACAAAGAATAACAGCAGCTATGTGAAGTACACAGGGTCTCAGTCATCATATGTCAGAATTAAGACTTGATTCCAAAGCCAGAACTCTTCTGCTATACAAACCTACTCAGCACAGGTTTTTGTGCAGTTGCTTCAGTCATACCCAACTCCTCTTGACTCCATTTGGGGTTTTCTTGGCAAAGATACTGAAGTGGTTTGCCATTTCCTTCCCCTGAACCTCACAGAGTATGCTAGAATGTAGAAATGCTTGAAAAATATAGAGCATTATGCATTTCAAGGTGTCATTTTACATAATATTTAAATTGTAATTTTTTATGTGTCAAATTATCAAATCAACAAGCATTTATCACTGACCATGTGCTAGACATTGTGCTAATCACTGGGAAACTAAAGAAATGTAATAGTCCTTGCTCTCAAGGAGCTCAGAGTCCAATGAAGGAGACAATAGGCAAACAGTTATACAAAAAGGATATAAACATACATATTTATATGTATGTATATTGTACAAAGAGAATATATATACATAAACACATATTCATACAAACAGTGCATATATGAAAGTATAAATACAGCAACGTGTATATATGTTTCTCCACAGAGCTATACAATACACATACATAATTATTTATGTGTATTAAACATATATAATCCAAATGTGTGTGTGTGTATGTGTGTGAATTTGTTTATACATATTTTATGTCTTTTTATTATTCAGGACACAGGGTCATTCTTTCTGAAAGTTTTGATTAACTAAAAGTCTATATTCTATTAATATTAACCTCACCTGATGAAAATCTGTACCAAAGGATATGAAAATTTACTTAGAGAATTAAACAGTCTTTAGATTAAAAAGGAAGAAGAATCTTAACTGTCCCTGATGCCTTACTACTCCTTAGTCTGCCTATCTGTGAATCTTCTCAGTGTTGTATAATCTCCCTATACATTAGTTTATCTATAGAGTTTGTTTGATAAAGTTTTCTTTTTCCTTAGGGAATGGATGAGATTATTGTGGTTTGTTCAACTTTTCTGACATCAAAGGAAGTATGAGATTTTGGATCTATCTTCTTTTTAACTTTTATGGTCTAAGAGAAAAGATTGCAAAGTGTAAAAGACTTACTTCTCTGTTAGACTGATATAATTTTGCTTATAAAAAGTGTTGTCAGAACCCTCAAATTCAGGTTTTCTCTGAGACCTGAAGCTATGCTTGTGCATAATATTACCACCATCATTTATACATTGTGGTAAATATTTATATATATATATGTATGTATATATACATACATATATATATATATATTTGCCATGAACTCAGAGAGGATATTTCTCCCATAACTATATTCAAAATAGAATTCCATAATATTCCTTTAACCTGTTCATTAAATTAGGTAAGTAATAGAGAGTATTTAATAGCAATCAACATGTGGGGGGATGGGGGGAAGGATTAAGTACTTGTTCTGTAGAAGAGTATAGAAGAACATGAGTTCCTGCAGATAGTTATTACTTTAAAAAATATTTTATTTATTTATTTTTTTCAACTACATATAATGGTAGCTTTTAACAATCATTTTTTGGGGGGGGCAAGATTGTGAGTTTTACAATTTTTTCCCTCTCTCCCTTCCCTCCCCCCCATAGAAAGCAATCTGATATTGGTTCTACATTAATAACCATGAATCATATCCAAATGGAAGAAATATTAGAGAGAAAAAAATGACAAAGGTTTTTTTGGTCTTCATTTAAACTCCACAGTTCCTTCTCTTTATATGGATAATATTTTTCCCTTTAAAATTATCTTTGATTATTGTACTGCTGAAATGAATAAGTCCATTATGATCATGACCCCATGATGTTAGTGTGTATAATATTCTTCTGGTCCTGCTCATTTCACTCAGCACCCTTTTATGCAAGTCTTTCCAGGTTTTTCTGAAATCCCATTTCTTATGATTTCTTATAGAACAATAGTATTCCATCACATTCATATACCACAGTTTGTTCAGTCATTCCCCAGTTGATGGGTATCCCCTCAATTTCTAATTCTTTGTCCCTACAATAAGAGTTACTATGAAAATTTTTGTATATGTGGGATTTTTATCTTTTTTATGATCTCTTCAAGATATAGACCTAGCAGTGACATTGCTGGATCTAAGGGCATGCATAGTTTTATTTCCTTTTGAGCATAATTCCAAATTGCTCTCTGGAAAGGTTGGATCAGTTCATATCTCCACCAACAATGGTCCCAGTTTTTCCACATCCCCTACAATATTGACCATTTTCCTTTCTAGTCATATTGTTCAATCTAAGAGGTGTGACAATGTACCTCAGAGATGTTTTAATTTGCATTTTTCTAATCAGTAATGATTTAGAGCAATTTTCACATGACTATAGATAGCTTTGACAAATGGCTATTATTTAGAACTGTTTGTAATTTCTCTATGTTTCCCCAGAAAATACACTTCATCATGATTCTTGTCCCCACTTAAATGTCATTTCACTATTCTCTCTTGATTTCCCCCCTACCTCTCTGTGCTTCAAAAAGAAAACCAAACTGAAACACACAAAAAATCCCAAATAAATGATAGTCTTTGCAAAAAAAAAAATAGTTTGTCTTTCCTATTTGCTCTTTCTCATTTGCTCATCTCTGTTGCTGAATTTTCATATTCATTGTGGGTAGCTTCCAAAAGATGTATCCTGGATCTTTTTCTCTTTTCTTTGATGAGGCAGCCAAAAGATCATTGGATAAAATGTTGGGCATGGTCAGGAAGACCTGAGTTCATATCTGTCTCACATTCCCTAACTGTGTTACTCTGGGCTGTCATCTTACCTCTGTCTGCCTCAGATTTCCCAGCTGTAAAATGACAATAATAACAGCACTTAATTTCTAGGGTTTTTATGAGGATCAAATGAAATATTATTTGTAATATTAGCGCAGCACCTGGTACATAGTAGTTTAATATGCTTATTTCCTTTCTTCCTTCTATATGTTCTCATTTAATGACTTAACCAACTTCCATGGGTTTAATGATCCTAAATCTATTTAGCTAGCCCTTGTTTCTCTCCTGAGTTCTAGTCCAGGATCACCAATTCCTGTTGAATGCATGGAAATGAATGTTCTGTAGGAATTTTTAACTCAGAATGTCCAAAACTGAACTCATATTTTATTGCACCATGCCCCCGAGCCATTCCTTTTCTAACCTTCCCTACCTCTTTCAAAATCATCACCATCTTTCTAACCACTTAGGTTTTTTTTTCTCACTTTCAGTCTCCACATATAGCCAATCAAATGCTAAACTTTGTTTCTACCTTTATTTCTTTCATACATCTTTTCTCTACACAGCTACTGCTTTAATTCAGACCCTCATCCTTTCTTTCCTGAGCTATTGCAGTAGCCTCCTATTTGCTAGTTATGTGAGCTCAGTGGGCAAAGCAATAGGCTTAGAATTTGGAAGATTTATTTTTATGAGTTCAGATCCAGTCTTAGATGAGTCTCTTTGATTTCCAACCCTACTCTATCCTCTGTGCCACCTAGCAACAAGAATACATCCCCTGTTTCCCAGATCTCATGTATTGGATGGAAATAAGAACTGAACTAACCTTTTCTGATTACAGTTAGATTGGAAGTGTTTTACCGTACAGAAAAGTTACCACTGTTCATTTTCTTAAATTCCTGGGGTGAGGGGGATGAGAAGAGAAGGGAGATTCTCACTTAACTCTCTTCTGAGGTCAATCAGGACAGAAAATGTAGCTTAAGACATAAGACCTGAGCAGGGCAGGAGTATTAAGAAAGTTTGGAGATTCCATCAAAGTTTGTACTGGAGGAGTGGGAGGATTGAGTAGATACCTAGTCATCTCAATGTTTCCCTTCTACTGAAGGAAGACTTAGAGAAAGTCATTCTTTTCTTTTTTAAAAATTTTTTTTGGAAGTCATTCTTATAATCTGGTGTAGCAGCATTGAATGTAAAAGAAAAAATATTGCTTGTCAATTTTACTATTTTTCTATTTCATTTAGCTGCTAATGTGGTTAAAAAAATTCCCTATTTTTAAAAATTAGAAATGTAGAGAGTGATGTAGATATATTGATCTTGAGGTCATCCGCATTATGGAATAAAAAGGTTTTGGAGGGGAACTTAACTTCCATTTATAACAGTGTTTCTTGTGGGGGTGAGGGAGGGGTGGGGAATGCATCCTCAGTTCAAAGCTAGTAACTTAAGTAAACTTTTGGAATGTTACTAGTTCCTTAGTTTGAAACATTCGAATGTCCAGATAGAATTTTCCCCAAAAAGAATGGTCTGGGCATTAGAATTTTTTTTTTTAATTTCTAGTACGCGTCACTGAGCATTAAGTCAAGGGATCAGAAGCCATTCCAAGATGGTTTTAGTCCAATATGGAATTAAAGACACATTAAAATTGGGTTGCCTTGTTTCTCAGGGTCTGCTCTGCTTTCAGGGATAACAGTAAGGCAATGTGGATGAACAATGACAGGTGAAACATTTCCAAATGTCATTTTTGAGAAAATGAGTTAGGAAAGTCTAATATCAGAATTTGTTGAAGATAGTTTCCTCAATCTTGCCAGTCTCATAGGCATTGGTCCAACTTAAATTTCCTTGATACCTGGATTTCAGATTCAAGATAAAAGGCCAATTTTCAGTCTCATGAGGTTTTTAATAGCAATTTCCTATAATCTGACAGAAATTTAGCTCTATATTTTATAGACTAAAGGATCTGGTGGTGACTATAATCTTATAGCTGCAACAATAATATATTATCACAATAAAACCATACAACTCATTCTATTGTTGCACAGAAGGACGCTACTTAAAAATAAAATATAAACTTGGGATTTAAAAAAAATCAATAATGCCAATTGCCTCTAGAACCAGACTTTATAAAATAAATGTTCAGTTATAAAATAAATATAAAATATGTTCAGCTATTAACCAGATGTAAAAAGACATAAATACAAATTATTGCTTTTAGAATCTTTATAAACAATTAGAAAATCTTAGGTGATTTTAAAAATAAACAGAAATTATTGACTTCAAATATAATTAATAGTCATAAAAACAATCAGATTTTCAAGTAGGGTAACATGTGTATTTTTTTTTTATTAATCATAATGTTTTGATACTCAAATCTTAATTCTTAGAACTATAGTCAAAACAGCATAGAGGGGGGTGGTTAGGTGGTGCAGTGCATAGAGCACCAGCCCTGGAGTCAGGAGTACCTGAGTTCAAATCCGGCCTCAGACACTTAATAATTACCTAGCTGTGTGGCCTTGGGCAAGCCACTTAACCCCATTGCCTTACAAAAACAAAAAGAAAACAGCATAGAGGTAAGTTTGTTTTTTAACCTTATAATCATAATGACTTTACATATTTTTTGTTTTACAAGTTCTTCTACTCAAATATACTCATGTCACTCAAAAAGACAGTGATATTCTTCAGGAATTTGAATTATATACTTGTGATAAATTCAACACATCAACATAGTTTTTCCCTATACCATGGAAATGGAAACAAATTCAAAAAACAACAAAATCCTTTCCACTGACAGTAATTTAGATGCTCCTATCTAATGACAAAACGTTTCACAAATAGTAAATTCCTACTTATATTACCTTGAAAAATAGAAAATTTTTAGAGATCTATAAGCAGGGACATAGCTTAAGCAAAGGAAATTTAGAGTTAAGTCAACCTCACTGGGAGCAGAAAAAAGTTATCAACAATTAACTTCAGTTGAGTCAAAACAAAATCTGCATCAAAACAGCAACACCATGAAAATATACAGGGTTTGATTTCATTTATCAAAGTTGGACACAGCTATTATCACCAATATTAGATGAATATTACAATGAATTAGCTTTCAGATGAAAATTTTTTACAGAAAGGGACTTTGACAAACTTAGCAAATTTACAAGATTCACTTTCCATTGGTTAAAGTAAGGAGGTTAAGGTTTTAAGGTGGCTCATTTTCTAAACCAGAGAGGAAAAATACCTAATAAAAGTACTCCTATTATCACAAAATTTTTCTCAGACCTTTAAAATTTACTCAACATATTCTCATCTTTAACTGTATCACTAGAAATAATCCTACATAGATGGTTCATTGAATAGCACTGACAAATTTGCTGTATAACTTCCACCTTAATTTTTTTTAATTTTCATTTATTTATTTATTTATTTATTTATTTATTTATTGCAGGGCAATGGGGTTAAGTGGCTTGCCCAAGGCCACACAGCTAGGTAATTATTAAGTGTCTGAGGCCGGATTTGAACTCAGGTACTCCTGACTCCAGGGCCGGTGCTCTATCCACTGTACCACCTAGCCGCCCCTCCACCTTAATTTATATAAATTCTTAGATAGAACAAGTTGACGATTTAAATTATACAATTACTTCCCCATTCAGTGCAAGGATTTTGCTAGAATTTTACAACACTTGGTACTCTTGCAACAGGGTTAGACTTTCCACTACATTCCACCTATAAAATCCTTAAATTAACCTGAACAACTCAGTTCAAAGATGAGTAAGAACATGTGGATGAGGGGCAGAAGGTCAAAGATCTAATTGTTTCAGGTTAGCCTAGGGATCCATTGCTTTGTTGATAGGGCTTGCCTAGTGTCAGGGAAGTCCTTTTCAGGGAAGGGTAAGGTACTTTAATAATAGTTTATTTATCTCATCTCAAGAATTTGAAAACTGGAATGGGGATAAGGGCCTATGTTGCTTTGAGCAAAGTAAGATATATGTTCAGTGCAGAAGGAATAATTTTATTAATTATAAAACATATTTCCTTGTCCAAATTTCCTCTATTATATTCCTCAATAACTCAAACACACAATTTTTCATATGGACAAACTCAAGTCAAATTCCTTTCAAATATAGGATTTAAAGAGTTATATCACATAAACAATTAAATTAATTAAAATTACCAATTTAGGTGGCTTGAATTTTGAAGTAGTTACATTTAATTAAGGGATAATAAAAATTAGATATTTTGGACTAAATATCACTTACAAATAAGACCAAAAGAAATTATTCCTAGATATCTCAGCTATTACAGAATTTCAATTTATAATTTCTTTTTTACAAATCAGATAACGACTTAAAAACAGTTAAAACTGACAAATTGCCTAATATAAAGAAACTTAATTTCATTTTAGCATTATTTTTACACAAGAGCTATATTAGAATTCCATACTATAATTTTAAAGACATTGCCTTACTAAATCCCTAATTTGTTTTAAAACCAGGGGGATTTTCCTTTGAAAGATATCCTTATCCCCCATTTGCAATAATTACAAAAGAAGAGTTGTAATGGCCAATGCCACTGAAGAAACACAAGTGGCGGCATACTGAGGAAACTAGACTTTAAAATTCCTATGAGATCAAGCCAAGTCAGACTGATTAGAGAAAACCCTATGAGGGTCATAACATTATGGCCAGATACAATGTATGTGGTCAACATCACAATTTTTAAATTCCTAAATGTTTAGTTTATTTGTGAATTTGTCCTTATTCTTCTAGCAGTTTTATTTATTACTATTTCTTAATATTATAATATGACATCAAAATACTATAATCACAATTATGTCTTCTAAAAATTTCTTAATTTTAGTAATGAACAAAAGATCAGCCCATATATGTGTGTGTGTGTGTGTGTGTGTGTGTGTGTGTGTGTATGATTATATAAAAGCATTCCTATAGCTTTAATATATTTCTTTATGTCAACTAGCAATTGATAGGTAACTAGAAAGACTTAGTCCCTTTCAAAACTAAATCTTGGCTCTGAAAAACTCTCATGGATTTTCATTTCTGAAATCAGACCAAGTCTTTACTGGCTAGCAAGACTTAGGTTGCTTTAAAAAGCTCCCTACAGATATTTATCTGGAAACCTTCTCCTAGTTTAAACTTGATTTACTTACTTAATTTCTAAAGGGAAAATTTACCTTTGTAGTTTCTAACTGAAACAAGACAATTAAAAGAATTGAACTGAAGAGTTGAAATCTTAAAAAGATGATATCCTACCTTAGATGGCAATCTACTTTTGTTTATTAATTTTAAATTAAATTAATTTTAAATTTAAATTTAAATTAAATTAATTTTAAATTTAAATTTAAATTAAATTAATTTTAAATTAAAACAATTAAATTTGAAGCTCAAACAAATAAAAGTATTCACATTTTAGAACTTACATTTTCATTTAAGAGAGAAATTCTAATTTTTACCCCATTTAACAGCTGAAAAAAACAAATGTCAGGTAGTTAGAAGCCACTTTCCTGGTAGGGGAAACTCTAGTCCTAGCTAATAGCAGAGGTGGCAACAAATAAACACAGGTACCCGAACAGGCATACACACAAACAAAAGAGAGGGTTACCCAAACAAAGTCTCATAGGGTGCCAAAGGCACAATTCCTAAAACCATAGAAATAGGGTGGGGCACTCAAACCATATCTCTGACACTATTGAGTGTTAGAAAACCAAGAAACATACCCGGGGTCTCACAAAAGGCAGAGTTTCAGTAACCAGGAGTAAAACCCAGAGAATATTTCAACTTCAAACTAACAAAGGTTCAAGAGCAGAGCACTTGAGTTGAAGAAGTGGTACACTAGCCTTATTTCAACATCAGCTTTGGCTAGGCTCAAAATCTGATCTAGCTTTTTTCTTTTTAAAGAGATCCTATAGGGATGGAGCCAAGATGGCAACAAGAGTGGATTGTGTCTTAGGTGCTCTCTCATAAATCTTGGAAACTAAGGACTCTAACTAAATTTTTGAAAGACAGAACCCACAGAGGAACCCAGAGAGGCAGTTCTCCTACTCAGGGTAACCTGGAAAAGAGCAGAAAGGTTCTGCTCCCTGGGGTTGGATGGGTGGCCCACCAGAGTGAAAGAACTTCAGCCTCCTGGAGGCAGCCCCAGGGTGCTGGGAGCAGTGGCTCACAGCAGTGGGGGAGTTTCCTGACCTATGCCCCGGGGAGCATCAGGCACAACTTGGGGGAATGGGGGGGGCCCTCTGCCAGAGAGAACACGTGAAGACCAGCCCTCAGGGCACACAGCTATCAGCCCAGATTCAGGAAACAGAAGCAGGTGGAGCAGGTAAGCAGGAGCCCCCAGGGCATGAGCCCATTGAACCTAGGAGGGGAGTAAAGAGAGAGAGACTGCAGAGCTCTGTCCTCTGCCCCTGGAACAGGACTCTGGGGTTCTGACCACATTCAGATCCTAATCACAGTCTAGCCCCCCCCCCCCCATGGAACAGCAGGGTCCCCTGACCTCAGCCCCATGGCAGAGGGGGGGTGCATATGGTCATTCACAGACCAGGAGGGAGCCTCACAGAGCCTCACACACTGAGACCCTTGTGGGAGTATCACAAAAGCTCAGGAAGCACCCCCCAAACAGGCTTAGGCTGGGAAAATAAGCAAACAGAGAAAAAAGAGGAACACCATTGAGAAATACATTATCTATGATCCCAAGAAGGATCAAAATACTCAGTCTGAAGATGAGGAAGCACAAGCTCCTGCATCTAAAGACTCCAAGAAAAACAGAAATTGGGTTCAGGCTATGACAGAGCTAAAAAAAAAACCTCTGAAAATCAAATGAGGGAGTTAGAAGAAAAACTGGGAAAGAAATGAGAGAGATGCAGGAAAAACAAAAATGAAGTCAGCAGCTTAGTCAAGGAAATCCAAAAAAATGCTGAAGAAAATAGCATGCTAAAAACCAGCTTAGGTCAAATGGATAAAACAGTTCAAAAAAAGTTATTGAGGAGAAGAATGCTTTAAAAAGCAAAATCGGCCAGATGGAAAAAGAGATAAGAAAACTCTCTGAGGAAAACAAATCCTTCAGATAAAGAATAGAACTCAGGGAGACTGATGAATTTAAGAGAAATCAGGACTCAATACTTCAAAACTAAAAAAATGAAAAATTAGAAGAAAATGTGAAACATCTCATTGAAAAAACAACTGATATGGAAAACAGATTTAGGAAAGATAATTTAAAAATTATTGGAATACCTGAAAGTCATGATCAGGAAAAGAGCCTTGACATCATTTTCAAAGAATTACTACAGGAAAATTGCCCTGACATCCTAGAAGCAGAGGGCAAAATAGAAATGGAGAGAACCCACCGATCCCCCTGAGAAAGAGATCCCAAAAAACCAACCGCTAGGAATATTATAGCCAAGTTCCAGAACTCCTAATTCAAAGAGAAAATATTACAAGCAGCCAGAAGGACACAATTCACATATCGTGGAGCTACAGTCAGGATCACACAGGACTTAGCAGCAACTACATTAAAAGCTCATAGGGCTTGGAATATAATATACCAGAAGGCAAAAGAGCTTGGAATGCAACCGAGAATCAACTACCCAGCAAAAATGAATGTCCTCTTCCAGGGAAAAAGATGGATTTTCAATGAACCAGGGGAATTTCAAATGTTCTTGTTGGAATGGCCAGAGCTGAACAGAAGGTTTGATCTTCAAATACAGGACTCAGGTGAAGCATAGAGATTGGAGGAGAAGGGGAAAATATGAGGGACTTAATGATGATGAATTGCATGTATTCCTGCATAGAAAAATGATACTGATAATACTCATATGAACCTTCTCAGTTAATAGAGCAGGTAGAAGGAGCTTTTATATTTGAAGCACAGGAGAAAGCTGAATTTGAAGATAAAATATGGTGTAAAAATGGAGTCAATAGAAAAAAGGGAAATGTAATGGGAGTAAGAAAAAGGAGAGGGGGAATAGGCCAAGATATTTCATATAAGATTTTTCTTTATTACAATGAGCTATTGCCATGATATGGAAGGGGGGGAAGGCAAAGGGGAATGAAGGAATCTTTGCTCTCATCAGAGGTGGCTAGGAGAGGAAACAGCATATATACTCAATGGGGTATAGGCATCTGGAGTAAGAAGGAGGGGGGGGGACAGAGGGAAGGGGGGATGTGAGTGATGGAGGAGAGGATGGACCATGGTGGGAGAGTGATCAGATATAACACATTTCTTTTTTACTCCTTGCAAGGGGCTGGGATTGGATGGCCTGTCCGGGACCATAGGGCCAGGTGGATGCTGGGCCTAAGGGGTGGTAGGGGGGCTGGGGGCCTCTTGACCCCAGGGCCAGGGATCTGTCTGCTGAGCCACTCAGATAGCCTACACCAGAGTCAGAGTGAAAGGAGAGAGAAAATATAGTACATGGTAGTGGAGAAATAAGAAAGGAGGGAGTTGCGATCAGCAATGGCAATGGTGGAAATATATGAAGTAACTTTTGCAATGGACTTACCATAAAGAATGTGATCCACCCACAACAGAGTTGTTGGTGTTGGAACAAAGACTGAAGCACATTTTTTATTATTATTATTTTGAGGGGGGGTGCAGGGCAAATGGGTCTGGGTGGCTTGCCTGGGGCCGCATAGCAGGGTAATCGTTGGGTGTCTGAGGCCGGAATTGGACCTGGGTGCTCCTGGCTCAAGGTCCAATGCTTTGTCCGCCACCCAGCCACCCCTACTATTATTACTATTTTATTTAATTTTGGGTCTATTTTTTTTCTTTTTTTTGTGATTTGCAGGGCAATGGGGTTGGGGTGGCTTGCATGTCACACAGCTGGGTGATTGTTGGGTGTATGGGGCTGGATTTGGGCTCAGGTGCTCCTGGTTCCAGGCTGGTGCTCCGTCCATTGTGCCACCTGGCCATACGTACAATTATTACTATTATTTTTTTTTAATTTTAATTTTTTTCCCTCCCCTTTACTTTATCACTCAAGTGAGTCTTTATTTTTTGGGGGAGGGGGTATTTTGTTTACTCTTAAACAAGAATAATTTATTAATGTATAAAAAACATTATTTGTATAAAATGAGAATTAAATAAATATAAAAAAAAATAAAGAGATCCTATATCCAGTGTGGCTAAAAAAACAGTCTACCTACCCCCTTTCCAAGTCAAAATTGTCTAATCCCACATCAGTCAACTAATACCCTGGTTCAGAATAGATCTGGGATTTGAAAAGTTACAAACTTCTTTCCTTTCAAGGAGCATGTTTGAGGGGAGACCTGGCCCTTCTCAAAATTTCCAACATATGTTATGGCACAAAAACTGTGAACACTAAAAATTCTGTAAACCTTAAAAAATATGGGGTTTAAAATAAAGTGACAATAAATAGGCTTGACATGAATTTTTCTTCTCTGGAATTTACCACTAACCTCTAGGTGGAGACCATCTATTCAAGATGATCATTCAGAAATGAGGGAGACACAAGCATATTTATCCAAAACAAAGGATAAGGGAAATCATTAACTTCCTTTGGTGGCCTGACAATGAAGTTTGCATTATCTTAAATTACCCAAATGTTCTTCAAAGCCTTATACAATAATATTTGATTAAATATTATCTGTTCCTGGACTTTAAGCATCATGAGGGCAGGACAAGTCTTCCAACTTTCTGATCTTTTTTCCCCTGAGTTGTAAGAAGTCATTGATTTCTTATCTAACTTCTTCTTCTTCTTCTTCTTCTTCTTCTTCTTCTTCTTCTCTTCTTCTTCTTCTTCTTCTTATTATTATTACATTTTGACACATCTTTCAGGGAAGGAGAGAGGTAGACAAAGGTCAGTTATGGGAGGAGTAGTATATTAACTCATAACTGGATGATAGGAAACTACAGAATCTGTTAGTACTATGCAAGCAATCAGGGAAGGAATTTTAGTAGCTAAATTGTGTAGACTAAAATGTTGATCCTAGACAATCTCCCAATAGATAGTCACAATTAAGTATATTAAATGCTGTTCATCTCTAATAAAACTATAGGAGAATCAGATAGATTCTTATATCAAGCTCTTTGAGTATGGGACCTTGCCTTTGGGAAATTTGTGCTGCTCCAGTCTCAAGGTGGAAAGAAAGAAGATATGGGGGCTCCCAAGTGACATTCTTTACAATTAGTCACTTAGCAATTTTTTTTTTAGTTTTTTTGCAAGGCAAATGGGGTTAAGTGGCTTGCCCAAGACCACACAGCTAGGTAATTATTAAGTGTCTGAGACTGGATTTGAACCCAGGTACTCCTGACTCCAAGGCCAGTGCCTTATCCACTATGCCACCTAGCTGCCCCATCACTTAGCAATTTTGAAAGATTTTGTACTAACTCTGAAACACATTTTTGAACCTTTGGTAATCTTTTTCATTATGTACTTCACAAAATTTTTAAGAAATAAAAATAGATTATTAAAATTAGAATAAATTTCCAGATAAAATTTTAGATTACTATTTTTATTTTGATTGGAAAAGTACTATGATCTACATTTTAGCAAATGACATTTTTATGTGTGTCCCCATCCAAATCCACCTGTGTTTTGAAAAAATATTGTGGCCTTTGTTTATAATTATAGGCATTAATATGCCATTCTTATGCTGCCAACTTTTTGGAAATACCTCCATATTTCCTTATATTCTTTATATTTGTCATTTCATGACATTGTTAAATTAATGTGAATATACTAGAGGCATTCTTTAATATGGAAGTTGTTTCCAGTTTTTTACAGGATCACTGAATCTCAGAGGTGCAAAAGATCTCAGTGGTCACTTAGTCCAGCACCTGAACAATTTTGTTTTTACTACATCCTTAATTTATTTCAAGGTTTTTCAATGCCTACCTCCAACTATCTCCCCAGTCATCTCATTCCACTTTGGAATAACTAAGCTTAAAATTTGCTCCTCTTCAACTTTCATCCTTTGTGTATAGTTCCTCTCTCTTGAAGCAAAGTAAAAAAAAATTGCTTTTTCATGTGACAGTCCTGGAAATACCTGAAGATAGCTATAATTCAACTAAAATGTCAAAATGATAATAGCTTAGATAATGACTTATAGCTTATACATTAGTAGTTACACCAATATAAGTATATTATGTATTATGCTATATGTATTATATATAAATAGTTTATATAATAATCTATATAGTACTTGAAGATGGCAGAGTACATTGCATATGTCTTCTAAGTGTGAGGCAATATTCAGGATTCTGATGATTGAAAGACCAACTAGAAAAATAGCCCCTGCCCTCAAGAAGTATAAGTTCATGGGGGCAGCTAGGTGGCATAGTGGATAAAGCACCGGCCTTGGAGTCAGGAGTACCTGGGTTCAAATCCAGTCTCAGACACTTAATAATTACCTAGCTGTGTGGCCTTGGACAAGCCACTTAATTAACCCCATTTGCCTTGCAAAAAAAAAAAACCTGAAAAAAAGAAGTATAAGTTCTATTGAGAAGACACAAAATATAAACACACACATACACACACACACACACACACACACCCCTTTCTGTAGGCTGAGGTTTCCTTAGCATTTTCCTATCACTTCTAGACAAGAGAATTACTTAGAATATATGTCATAAATATTCATTCTGTTGTCACATTATGAGGTGAATATTTAAAAAGAACCATTATATGTTACAGAAAGGACCAGAGGAGAAAACTTGAGAACCATTCTGTAGGAATTTCTGTGGGAAAAGATGTCAAGGCTCTCTGGTGAACCACCTGCCTTGAAGAATTCCTGAAGTCTGTGAATGACAGTTGAAAAGGTGGCATACAGACCCAGTATGACAGTGAAAGTAGATGTGGTGATCTGAGACACGTGATGTCTGCCAAACTTTCCTTGGGGGCCAGAATGTCTAGGGGTGTTTGGGAAGCACCAGGAGAAGTAGAGTAGGGTGGAGACAGTTGAGATTTTAGACAGTCAACTGGAGCAGCAGATTGCCAATCTGTGGGAAGTTTAAAAGGTGGAACTATTCTGTTTCTTTTCTCTGTTTTAGGGTTTTGTACGTATTTGTTTGCATGATATCTCCCTCATTTCTTTTAAGTCCCTCTTTTTACCCTTTTTGTATTTTCAGTTCTTAGCATAGTGTCTGGCCCATAGTAGGTATTTAACAAATTGTTAATTGATTGATATAAAGAAATAATCCAATTAAGTCACTGAAATTGAGAGATTAGAATCTCAATGTAAATGATTCCAGCCATAAGTCAAGATATTATGGATTATGATATGGTTAAATTATATCCTTAGAGATCCAGAAAAATAAAAATACAAAACAATAAAGTAAAATAAACTAAAAAAGGGTTTTACGTATGACAAGAGTAAGCTTTGCATACCCCCCTAGGGGCCTGATCTGATAGAGCAAATTACTAGACACAGATGTTGGCCTGAGCTGGTGAGTTGGACCCCGTGGTGAGAGAGCTCCCTCTACTCTTCCTCCTAGAGATCTCAACAGGTAAAAGTCAGTCAGCCAATAAACATTTATTAAACATCTAATATGTACGATGTACTGTGCTGAGCAGGGGTGAAGCACAGGTAAAGAGAACTTGAGAAGGGACAGTAGGGCCAGGGGTGGCTTTAGATAGAATTCTAAGAGTAGGGAGTGCATTCCAGACCTGGAGACAGTCAGTGCAAGCACAGACAGCTCAGACTTGGAATGTCATGTTCAGGGACATCTGTGTCACCCAATTTGGCTGGAAAGTGGTATGCATAAAGGGACTAAGTAGAATATGTTTAGAGAGGTAGGAGAGTACAGATTGTGGAAAACTTTAAATATCCAATTGAGGACTTTTTTATTTTATCAGAAAGAAAAGAGGTGGCCCCTGGAGACTTTTGATCATGCTTATATTTTAGAAAGATTATTGTGAACCATAGGGAGGATGGAACCAAGAGGGGATGATCCAGAAGCCGGAAAACCAAAGAACAGGTATTGCTTTAGTACAGAGGAAGAATTTTCTTTTCCCACGTATGGATCAGGTTTGTATTATGGACTGTGCCTCTTGTTATGTTTTAAAGTTTCTCTCCAGCAGAGGGAGCCAGGGGCTAGTTTTCAGAATAGACATGATCTGAGCCAGCTTGATAAAAAATTTCAACTAACATCAAGAGTTATTTTGGTTTCCCAGAGAAGTTCATCAGTATTGTACCTCAATTTCATGGTTGCCCGGGTTCTGGATAGTGGATGATGCTCTCGAGATTTCCCAGTCACCAATGAAGTGGAAACAAGGATGTGTCCTTGCTCCCATGTTTAGCATGATGTTTTCAACCATATTATCAAATGCCTTCCCTGAGGATAAACACTGCATCTAGGTCCGCTGCCACACTGATGACAAATTCTTCAGCTTGAAAAGGTTATGAGCTAAAACCAAAGGGGAGGGAAGGAATGTTGGTACGTGATCTTCTGTTTGTGGATAATTGTGTACTCAATGCAGCCTCTGAAGCTGAGATACAACAAAGTATGGATGCATTCTCTGCTGCTTGCACTAATTGTGGTTCAACAATTAACACCAAGAAAACACAGGTGGTCCATTAGCCAGCACCACACCAAGCATATGTGGAACCATCGATTACAGCAAATGGAGAAGTTTTGAGCACTGTGGACAAGTTCACTTACCTAGGCAGTGTCCTTTACAAGGAGGGACGCTTGGACAATGAAGTTGACACTCGCATTGCTAGAACTAGTTCAGTATTTGGGAGACTCTGAAAGAAAGTAGAAGAGAAGAGGTATTAGACTAGCTAACAAACTGAAGGTCTACAGAGCCATTGTGAAAACCTGGAACAGTCTGTGAAACCTGGACAGTCTACCAGCACCATGTCAGGAAATTGAAATGCTTCTATTTAAATTGTCTTAGGAAGATACTGGAGATCACCTGGCAGAAGATACCAGACATTGAGGTCCTTTTGCGAACTAAATTGCCTAGCATTCCAATATTGCTGCAGAGTACCACTACAACGGGCTGGACACATTGTTAGGATACCAGATGTATGCTTGCCAAAAAGTTTATTTTATGGAGAACTCACACAGGGCAAACTCTCACAAGGGGGTCAGAAGAAGTGATATACCATGACACCTTGAAAGTCTCATTGAAGAACTTTAGAATTGATTGTACAGGGAGCCACTGGCACAGGACTGACCAGCATGGAGTGTCCTCATCAGTGAGGGTGCTGAGCTCTATGAAGATGGTAGAATTGAAGCAATTCAAAGGAAATATAATATATGGAGGTTTAGAGTACCCACCCCAGGTGTTCACATGGGACTATTTATGCTTGACCGTGGTGGAGCATTCTGAGCTCATATTGATCTGATCAGCTACGGTTGTATACATTGTAATTCAGCTCTAACATAGTGATGTCTCTTTGAACTTCGATAACAAAGGACAAAAACCAACCAATACTCAGATGAGGAGTGGACATTTGCCCCGTGGATGTCAGAGGGCTAAGGCAACCTCTGACTGAGGCCAAGTATTCCATGGTTCTAAGAAATCCTTGGTGGAGGACAGCAACCTCCTAATGGAAACAATGGCTGTTTGAAGGTTGACTGTCCTAATCTATAACAGCTTATATGTAACAGTTTAGTTGAGTCCATGCCTGTGCATACACATAGAAAATCATACACAGACACACACACACAAGCCTGTTTTCACTCACATTTGTTGTTGTTGTTGTTTAGTTATTTCAGCTGTGTCCAACTCTTTGTGACCTCATTTGGGATTTTCTTGGCAAAGAAAAAAATGGTTTACCATTTCCTTCTCTAGCCCAGCTTATAGTTGAGGAAACTGAGGCAAATAAGGTGAAGAGATATGCCCAGGATCTCATAGCTACGAAGTATCTGAGGCTGGATTTGAACTCTCAGAGGTCAATCTTTTTTTTTAAGGTTTTTTTTTTTTTTGCAAGGCAAACGGGGTTAAGTGGCTTGCCCAAGGCCACACAGCTAGGTAATTATTAAGTGTCTGGGGTCGAATGTGAACCCAGGTACTCCTGACTCCAGGGCTGGTGCTTTATTCACTAGCCACCTAGCTGCCCCCTGAATCTTTTTTTTTTTTTGATTCAAGAAGTTCAGCATTTTATACACTGAGCCACCTAGCTGCCCTTTCTACTTATATACTTTAGTTTTTCATCATTTGTTTCTAAGCTCTAATGGGAGATTTTGCTATAGCCAACAGTCTTTGATAGGCTCATGGTAATTGTTGCTATTGCAGATCTATAATTTCATCAGTTTAGGAAATTCTTGATAAGGAAATTCCCTCTTCTAGATGCTGTGACCACTGAGAGAGAGTCCTGGGTCTCAAGTCAGTTAGATCTGAGTTCAAATTTGGTCTCATACAGGTACTGTCTGTGTGACCTTAGGTAAGTCATTTTACCTCTGTCTTCATTTCCTGCCTCCTCTGGTGGTTGTGTGCCTGGCCACAGTAGTTACTTATCAGTGCTTGCTCCTTTCCCCACTCCTCTATCAATTCAGATAAGTAACTGTTCTGCAACTTTTCCAGTCTTGGAGAGTCATCTGATACCCTGAGAGGTTAAGAGACTTGATCAGGATTCTTCAGTTAGATCTTGACAAAGGTAGAACTTGAATTTGGGCCATCCTTACTCTGAAGTCAACTTTCTATCCATTGCAATAGAGGTATCAGAAATGGACCCACAGATCCTCCCTGTAACATCCCCTAGTGCCCTGAACCAGATGAAAGTATAATTGGGAAATATTTAACATAATAAGTAAAAAGGTATTAAAACAGAGAACATTTAAAACCAAGCCATTATGCAGCCTGAAGAGACACTTATTTGGGGATTAGCATCCCCATTTGTAATTTAGTTTGCTACCTCTAATTACACATACTAACTTTCTTTATAGTTAATCTTCATAAAATTATGTCTCCTCGAAAAGCTCCTTAGAATGTCATCATGAAATCTTTTCTTTTCTTTTTCTGGAGGCAATCAGTCATAGGAGACTTACCTAAGCTCACATAAGTGTTTGAGATCCGATTTAAACTCAGGTCCTCCTTATTCCAGGGCTGGTGCTTTATCTAATGTGGCTCCTAGCTACCCCTTAGTTAATGAGTTCTTTTTTGGGGGGTGGAGAGGTTTGCAAGGCAATGGGGTTAAGTGATTTGTCCAAGGTCATACAGCTAGGTAATTATTAAGTGCCTGGGGACAGATCTGATTTCAGGTCCTCCTGATTCCAGGTTCAGTGCTCTGTCCACTGCGCCCCAGCTACCTGCCCCAGCTAATGAATTCTTAAAGTTGTAAGAAACCTGAGCTTCCACAAGCCTTGGAAACAAGACAAGCTCCCCCAAATTAACACAATTAAAAACAGCTTCTGTTTACATAGCATCATTTAACCTTTTCACATGCACTATCTCATTTGCCAGAGCTGTCTCAAGTAGATAACATAGGAATTCCTATTTTGCAGAGGAGGAGACTAAGACTAGTTTATTCAGGGATTTGTCCAAGGTCACACAACTTCTTATTAGCAGATCAAAGTCTAGGATTCAGGTCTTCTCAATCTTGGTTTGGGGCTTTGTGAAAACAAAATTCTTCTTAATTAAAAGAAGTCATCCATACACTGGAAAGTTATTACAAAACTTAAGTAGGAGTAGATCAAGGATTTTGCTAGTGTGGCAGATATCATTAGATTAATCCTGTAGGAAAGAAATCTTGTCCTTTGGGATCCTTCAAGGGAATGTCAAAATATGAATACTTAAAGATCCCCAAGCTAGTTCCATATACTCATTATTAAGCAAAACACACACACACACACACACACACACACACACACACACACACACACACACACACAAACACATAGACCCTATACTTTCTGTCCTTTATGGAAGTCAAGATTCTTCAGAGGATTTTTTCCCCCCATTTGGTCAATTCTATTTAGAGTTTTTTTCTTTTGCATTTGTTCAATTTTATTTATAAAGGAGTTGCTTTCTTCAGGCAAATTTTTTGCTTCCTTTTCCAAGCTGTTGCATTCATTTCTTTTACCACTCTTTCAATTTGATTTTTAAAATCCTTTTTTTGAGCTCTTCCAAGAGTTATTTAATATTTGATTTTTTCACATGCTATAAAAATTTTTTCAATATTCATACACTTGCATATTTATGTTACACAATTTTCCACCACCCTTCCTTCGCACCTCCCTCCCCTCAGTGGTGAGCAGTCTAGTCAAAGTTATACATAAACATTTGTGTTTAACATGTTTAAATATTTGCCATTTTGTGTATGAAGAATTGGGATGAAGGGAAAAGAAAGAAAACTATGGGATAGGAAGGAAAAACATAAGAGAAGTTTTTAAAAAAGTGAACATAGCATTCATTCAGACTCAGATTTTTTTTTGTTTGTTTATTTGTTTTCTGTTTTCCTCTGAATGAGGATGGCATTATCCATAACTGGTCTCTCAGGATTGTCCTAGATCTCTGAACTGCTGAGAAGAGCTGCATCCATCAAAGCTGATCATCTCACAATGTTGTTGTTAATGTGTACAATGTTCTCTTGGTTCTGCTCCATTTGCTTAGCATCAGATTCTGTAATTTTTTTCATGCTTTTCTAAAGTCTGATCATTCATGATTTCTTATTGAACAATAGTATTCCATAACATTCGTATGTCATAACTTGTTTAACCATTCCCCAATTAATAGGGAATCATCTCAATTTCCAATTCTTTGTGATCACAAAAAGAACTGCTATAAAAATTTTTGAACATGTGGAACTTTTCCTATTTTTATGACTTCCTTTGATATAGATCTAATAATGGTATTGTTAGGTCAAAGGATATGATCAGTTTTATATTACTCTTTGAGCATAGTTCCATATCGTACTTCAAAATGATTGGATCAGTTCAGAACTCCACCAACAGCACATTAATGTCCCAATCTTCTCACAACCTCTCCAACCTCGATCATTTTCCATTTTAGTCATCTTAGTTATTTTAGCCATGAGGGGATACTTCATGGTTTTTTTTTTTCATTTGCATTTCTCTAATCAGTAATGATTTGGAGCATTTTTCATATGATTACATATAGTTTTAATTTCTTTGTTTGAAAACTGCTTGTTCATATCTTTTGACCATTTTTAAATTGGGGAATAATTTATAATCTCATAAATTTGATTCAATTCTCTATATATTTTAGAAATGAAACCTTTATCAGAACCTCTAGCTGTGAAAATTGTTTCCTAGCTTTCTGATTTCCTTTCAGTCTTGACTGCATTATTTTTATTAGTGCAAACATTTTTTAATTTAATATAGTTGAAATCATCCATTTTGCATTTTATAGTGTATTCTATTTCTTGTTTGGTCTCCCCTTAACATAGATCTGATAGATAATTTCTTTTTTGTAAATTTCTTTTTCTTTTTTTAATTTCAAATAGAGTATTACTTGATGTTAATTGGTCTATGTATCTCCCTTTATGTCTAAATCCTGTACTCATTTTGACCTTATTTTGGTATAAGTTGTGAGACATAGGTTTATGCCTAGTTTTTTAACCATATTATTTTCCAGTTTTCCCAGCAGTTTTTTTTTTTGAATAGTGAGTTCTTATCCCAGAAGCTAGTATCTTTGGATTTGTTGAATTATAGATTACCATAGTAATTTACTGCAATGTCTTTTGTACCTATTCTAATCCAATGCCCATTACTCTATGTTTGAGACAATTCCCTTCTGGTGCTTCACATGTAGAACTTTTTTTTTTAAGGTTTTTTTGCAAGGCAATGGGGTTAAATGGCTTGCCCAAGGCCAGTTAGGTAATTATTAAGTGTCTGAGGCCGGATTTGAACTCAGGTCTTCCTGACTCCAGGGCCAGTGCTCTATCCACTGCCCCACATGTAGTACTTTTGTTGCCATCAGTTTCTAAGATGATGTGATCTTCCTTATTGCCAAAGTAGTTCTCTATGATCAGAGCTTTTCTCACTCATTTTGAACTCTCTCTTTTTGGGCCACAGTGGGCGTTGTCCTAAGTTTCTTGTGTTAGGGAAAGGGATCTTGCCATGGACTTGACAGCCTAGTCACGTTGGCTGTGCAGGGGTTTGGGGGTTCTCAATTTGCTGTAGGCAGCAGTGTTGGAGGCCTTACCTGTTGTGCCATTGGTCTGCTGAGTTAGGACCCAGAGGGTCTCAGTTGCTGATCTTTGCTAGGCTGAGAGGCTCCCTCTGGCTTCCTCTGCACCCTCTCTATGCTGGTCTCTACTCCATGCCTGGTTCATGCTCCTTTTCCATTGGAATGAGACAGATCCTTGTAAGGTATCTTACACTGGGAAATGCTCTCCTCTGTCTTTTTGTGGGTTCTGTCACTCTAGGATGTTGTTTCTGAGAGAAGTTGAATAGAACTTAGGCAAGTTCTTGGCTTCTTTCTACCATCTTAGCTCTACCTCCAGATCATGAAATTCTTAATAATAGATAAAATTTACATTGTACTTTATTTATTTTTTATTTTTTAATTATATGCATTGGTAATTTTTACTAATCTTTTTTTCCTCCCTTTTCCCCTTCCCTCCCCTGACAGAAAACAATCTAATATAGGTTCTACATTTGTAACAATGCTAAACATAGATCATTTTGATATCCATAGTATTTTAAAATTTGCAAAGGGTTTTATGAATATCATCTCATTTCAAGGTAAACACATACCATGAAGGTATGTGTGATTAATTATCCCCATTTTACACATGAGAACAATGAGACCAAGAGAGGCTAAATGACTTCCTCACACAGCTTGGAAACATCTAAGTCTAGATTTGAACTCAGGCATTCCTCACTCCAAGTCCAATGTTCTATCTACTCTGCCATACTGCCTCAAGTTCTTTTTTAGGAAAGCACTGGCTACCTTGGGACAGAGGCAATTTATCATTGGTCTCAAGAGAAGTATTTAAAATCAAGTAGTCCTAACAGAACTGTATTTTTATTAAATTAGATGGAGAAATGGGATGTTGTGTCATTTAATTATTTGTTTCAGAAGACCACCAAACAGTTGGCTTTTTTAAATCAATTAATTCTGGATGAGTTTTATTTGGTGAAAGATGTTTTGCTGTTTGGGAGGAATTTAGCTAGCAAAAACATAGGTAGGGATTAATTAATCTAGTGAACTTCCTACTATCCAGTGTCATATGGTTTTAGGAGAAGAACTTAAATGTACAGAATATGGGTCAAATAATTTTGATAAGACTGAGAAATAATTTAGGGACTGAAGGATGCCCCACTAGGAGATCTTGGGCACATAGAATGGGGTCACTGAGAATTTACAGAAGTCAAAAAAGGTTCTGAAAGGATAGATAAAAATATGTCAAAATCAAACTTCCTCTAATTCATAATTTTGCCTAGAACTGGCTTTCCTTCTTAGACTTCAGTTACTGTATAAAGTCAAGTTTTAGTTTTTAAGGCCACAACTACATCAAATAAAAAATTTTGATGATGGGTCATTTTTTCACGGTTCATTCTCAGTTACTGGGCTTGTTCCTTCTCTTCAGTGCCTCATACAGATCCTAAGATTCACTGTATCTTCTTTTCTTTAGATAAGTTGCTCTTTTTACCTTCAATGTCACAGCTACTGTGCCCACAATACATTGTCTATTGAAATCTTATCCATTTTTTGAGATCCAGTTCAAATACTACCCACTCCTTGAAGTCTGTCCTGATCCTCTCAGTCATAAATGAGTTTCTCATCTTTGAACCAAGAAAGATTTCACATTTATTGTTTTTACTTTCCTTCCTCTTAGCCTAGACCCAGTAGATCATCTTGAGAACTTTCTGAATTCTGATTCTGTTGTCCAGTGAATAATTATTCATCTTTTTGGATTTTGTGATAATAAATAAGTTGTCATAAATAAGTATGCTGTTAGTTTCCTGATGTAAATCACTGATTAACAAATATTGAATAGAGAGGAGAGCCAATAATGAAGACTCCTAGTGGGACACTTGATGTGTTTTCCACAGTGACCTACTATTCAATATACTTTGAGCAGGATTATTCAACTAGTTCTGAGTCCAAATAATTTTACAATTATCCAATCTAACTTTATTTTATTCACAAGTATAGCATGAGAGACTGCAAATAACTTTTTGAAATCTAGATACACTTATATATGCAGTATTTTCTTCATCTGCCAGTTCAGGAATATTGCAAAGTTATGGTAATCTCCATGTTTTAGTTTTAGTAAATCTCTGCTGGGACTCACCATTTTCATTCCTAGGTGCTCAAATACCATTCATATCATAGGAATAAAGGATTTAGATTCAGAAGATCCTTTAGAATATTTTGCCCAGTGGTGTCAAACTTAAATAGAAAGAGATCCCTGAGGACTGCATAGACTTAGAAAACCACAAAATATGGGATTGTATTTTTATTTATTTTGTTAAATATTTCCCAATTAAATTTTTTTTGTTTTTTGTAAGGCAAACGGGGTTAAGTGGCTTGCCCAAGGCCACACAGCTAGGTAATTATTAAGCGTTTGAGACAGAATTTGAACCCAGGTATTCCTGACTCCAGAGCAGGTGCTTTATCCACTATGCCACCTAGCCGCCCCTCCCAATTACATTTCAATTTAGCTCAAACCTTAATTTGGGAGTGTTGTGGGAAGTTTGCAACCTGCAGTTTGGGAACTTGATATCTCTGTGACAAATAAATGAAACCAGATTCTAGTTCAATCTCCCTTATTTTACAGATGAAGAAACTGAAGCCTAATGAAGTTTAATGAATTGCTTAAGGTCATAGGACTAGAAAAGATTATATTGCAGAGCTGGGATTTAAACCTGGGTTGTTTTTTGATTCACAATCCATTGGTCTTTTCACTTTTTTCATACTCTCTCTCTCTCTCTCTCTCTCTCTCTCTCTCTCTTTCTCTCTCTCTCCCTCTCTCACTTAATCAATCTCTCTCTCATTCTCCCTTTTTTCTTTCCTTCTAATCTCTCTCTCCTTCTCCTGCCCCCTTCCTCACTACTTTTCTCTATCTACCTGTCTCTCTATCCTTTCTTTCTCTGTTTCTGTCTTTCTGTCTCATATAAATAGAAAAAAAAACAAGATTGGGACTCAGGTCCTCTGATTATAAATCCAGATTTCTTTCCCTGGCAACATATTGCTTCTCTTTAATAATCTGTTGACTGTATGCCAGTCACTGGGTTTTATTTTGTCTGATATCAATGTCCAACTTTCCAAATGATAGTTTGTTGCACTTTCTTTGTTTTCCTTTTGGGGAAGTATGAAACTATTTACTCATCTCCAATTCTCCATTTTCTTCAGAGAATATTGATAGTGGTGCAATGGTCCCAGCTGCAAGTTTATTTTGATACTCTGTGGTGTAATTCAGGTAGGCTAAGAAATTTAAATTCATTTGGAGCTAGGCCTCTCAACTTGGAGTCTGTGAATTTTTTTCTTCTTAAATCTTTTAATAACCTTATTTAATTATAATTGATTTCCTTTGCAATTTTTGAAATTCATTTTTAAACATTACTATATGTTTTAAAAACATGATTTGTAGGAGGCATCCACAGACTTCACAATATTATCAAGGTGTTTCATACCACTAAAAAAGGAATTTCTATGTATATTGAAATTTAAATAAAGGAATTTCAAATTATAAAATGTTCTAACTTTTTCAATCACCCCCTTTAAAAATTTAAAACAATTTTACCTCTTTCTTTTCCTTTTTATGCTATTTTAATTAGTATGGACCTTTATGACTTCCATTATTTCATTAAATTCTTTTCTTATTTTTATCTCTCATAATTTTTCATCTTATTTGCATTAATCTCCTACAAATTAACCAAACTTCTATTTTTTTAATGTTTAGTTGTCTTCAGTTTTTCAGGGATTTTTATTGTCTTTTGCAATTTTAAATACTGCTAAAGAAATCCTTGAAGAACTTTCTACCTTTTTTCATTTTTTTTTTAGGTTTTTGCAAGGCAAACGGGGTTAAGTGGCTTGCCCAAGGCCACACAGCTAGGTCATTATTAAGTGTCTGAGACCAGATTTGAACCCAGGTACTGCTGACTCCAGGGCTGGTGCTTTATCCACTACGCCACCTAGCTGCCCTACCTTTTTTTGATAATATTTGAAATTTATTCCTTTATCTTTCTATTTATTCATTTATCTATTTATTTATTTTTATGGGGGCAATGGGGTTATGACTTGCCCAAGGTCACATAACTAGTATCAAATATTTGAGGTCAAATTTGAACTCAGGTCCTCCTAACTCCAGGGCTAGTGCTCTATCCATTACTCTACTGAGATTTATTCCTAATGATGGAAATCATTAGGATGTTAATGGGCATGATTATTTTTATTATTTCTGTGTAATATTTATTGTTTTCCAAAATTTTTTTTTATAATTTTACCAGCAAAGAATGAATGAATCTCTTAGCCTATCATTCTCCAGCACCGAATTTCATCACCTTTCATTATTTTTGCCAATTTGATGTTTGTGAGGGGATATCTCAACTTCCTCTTCATCATAGTTCTGCTTTTTTCATGTCTGAAGATCCCTGGCAGAGAAAGCAGGATGAGCTTTAGGACTTCAAAACAACTCTGGGGTCAGTGAAAGGTCTATCTTTTAGCTGAAGGGTTGGGTTGGGTGAAGACCATTTGAATCAACCTGTGTTTATTCAGATCCATGGGCTAACATTACCTCAGAGTAGCCTCCATTTATTTGAACAGGAAGTGACAGAGTGTGTACTCCACCTTCAGATACCAAACACCTGAGCTATTTTAAAATACTGAACTGTGAGTTAACTAGATTTCAGAGGTCAAAACAAAGCAAACAGGGCAAGCAAAGGTAGAGTCAACTATTAACTTAAACTCTTAAAGACAGAAGGCTGACTAATTATGTTAGGTATGTCCCCAACACTGCCCTGGGTTCCCTACTATGCTGCTGAATGAATGTGGTCAGTTCAAGAACTAGTGATGAACATCACCTGCCTTGGTTTGTTGACTTTGCTCCTGAAGATAACAATAATCGAATCACATCCAAGTGATCTTGGGCCATAAGGAAGAGTGTAGTGGTGTTTCACCAAATGGAGGAAAAAAATGTGTTTAATTTAATTTAAATGTGTTTTAAAAGAAACTAGATTTGAAAAAAATGCACAAAATTTGCAAAATTTTAAAGGGGTTTTTGATAGTTTGAAAGAGGACTTCTGGAAAAAGTAAGTGCAGAGAGCAACAAGGAGAAACTTCTTCTACTTGGGCATTTCCACACACTACTCTTCCATTTAATTGCTTTTTAAAAATATTCTATTTCAGGGCAGCTAGGTGACACAGTGGATAGAGCACTGGCCCTGGAGTCAGGAGTACCTGAGTTCAAATCTGCCCTCAGACACTTAATAATTACCTAGCTGTGTGGCCTTGGGCATCCCATTAACCCCGTTTGCCTTGCAAAAACCTAAAAAAATTTCTATTTTATTTTATTTTCAGGTCTATATTTTTCCCTGTCTACCTCTTCCTCCCTTTCCACAAAATTCAGAGAGCAAGGAAAAAACCCCAATATAAAATGCATACTCAAGCAAAGCAAATGACCACATTGACCACACTGGGGAATAAAGAAAACAAAACCCAACCCAATCTCTGCCCTAGTCCATAGTCTCAGTCTATCATGCCTCTGTTTGAAGGTGGGGTCATCATGCTTTATCATGAATCTGTTGGAATTGTGCCACCTCTTTAAGGAAGTCATTTAGTGTATTGAGAGCTTAAATCACTTATCTAGGGACACTTAACCTATCTATGTTAGAGGCATGGCATAAGTTTATGTCTTTCTGACTTTGGGGTCAATTCTTTATTATTATTATAATACTATAATGCTTCTTGGGATTAAATTTTGATGAATCTGAAGAAAATATTTCTATTTCCTTAGACCATTGTTATTGTTGTTCAGTTGTGTCCAATTTTTTGTGACACCATTTGGCAAAGATCCTGAAGTGGTTGACTATTTCCTTCTCCAGCTCATTTTATAGATGAGGAAACTGAGATAAACAGGGTTATGTGATTAAGTTGCACAGCTAATACGTATTTGAGGCTAGATTTGAATTTAAATCTTCTTGACTCCAGGCCGGGCAACACTCTATACACTATGTCATTTAGCTATGTTTACTTAATAATAATTATGGTCCAAAGAAAGGGGATGGGAGGGTTCTTTTCAGTTTTCTGTTGTCTGGTGTGGCTATATATATTGTTACAGATACATTTTTGTGGGTTTTAATAAATGAAGCAAGATTTTCTCCTAATTAGATTTTTTTTTTCCCATTTGCCTTCCCAACCCTGGTACTAAAAGATGAAATGTGTGGTTTTTGAAATAATTGTTCTTCTAAGATACGTTTGAAGTCCCTCTTGCATGGAGAAGATCCATCCCATACATAGCTATCACCTATGAATTCAATTAAGCAATATTATCTACAAAAACAGAACATGTGCTTGTTTCTATTTCCATTTCATTATCATTTCTAATTGGGTGTGTGTAGCTTTAGGGCATTTTTTTTTTAAATCTTTGAATCAGGTGGAGGAAATGTTATGTTTTAAATCTTGAGGACAATATGATTCACTTAATTGCAGGTACTTTATTTCCTTCTTCCAATCATGTCTGAATGGACTGAGCTTTGTTATTTTTAGACCATAGTAGAAAACCCTTGCATAACCTGGTGGAAAAGACAGGCCATTCCAGCTAATGATTATGCCTCAGGTTATGAAAGTAGTTTACCAATAAATACCAAGTACCTCCTTTGCTAATCTCAACCAGGTGCCTCATGCAAAGGGTATCATAGTATTTCCAAAGAGTGTCAGCTGAGTTGGCAGTCTATGGCCAATATTTGACATGGAATTTAAAAAATTAATTATACAGATTGTACAGTTTTTTTTTCAACAGTTGCTTCATGTGGGAATTAAAACTTCAGATGGTTGTATGTGCTTTCCTCTAGGCATGCCACCAACAGCTGCTAATTCTCTGACAATTATCCAAGAACTGCTCTCCACACCCCCTTGTTTTCTACTATTCATGATTCTTTCAGTTCACAGAAACTTTAGGTTCTCCATGACCTTTCTTTCTCTTCACTTTAACTATTTTGGGTGTTTTTATTAAATCATCTGTCCAAAGGTCTTAGGAAGGGCAGAGCCATAAAGTAAATGGAAGATATTATGGTGCTGAAGGAGTTTCTTGAGTCAACTTAAATGCTAACTACCTCAAAGGCTATTGTGAAGATACAGTGAGATAACATGCATGAAGCACCATGGGAATGTGAGGGATAAGCTACAGTGGGAGTTGGGAAGAGCCTACAAACATCTTTCGTTCTCTAATAATAGGTGACATTATACACACATGTGTGTATATGTGGATAAGTATGTGTGTGTGTGTGTGTGTGTGTGTGTGTGTGTGTGTGTGTGTGAAGGGTGCCACAGTGGATAGAGCTCTGGCTTTGGAATAAGACTCATCTTCCTGAGTTCAAATTCAGCCACAGGCACTTACTAGCATGGTGACTCTAGGTAAGTCACTTAACTCAGCTTCAGTTTCCTCATCCATAAAACTGGTTGGAGAATGAAATAGTAAACTACCCTAGTATCTTTGCCAAGAAAATTCCAGAAGGGGTCACAAGGAGTCAAATTTAATGGAAACAACTCAACAACAGCAACAATAAAATATATATGTATATATATATTTGATATATAGAAATATAATATATATGTATGTATGTTATTATGTGAACCAAATGAGAAAATGTATATAAAATGCTTTGCAAAACCTTAAATGCTATATAAATGAGAATTATTATTATTATTGTTATTAATATGGCCCTAATGTCAAAATCATGATTCATAGTCATCGCATTAGAGAGGGTAGAAGCAGTTCACATGAACTCTACCTTTGAAATGTTCTCCCAGTAACTGGAGCTGCAGAGTAATCAGAATTTTCCATCCCTCTGGCAAAGTCTTGGTCATTGGATTTGCATTCCTGGAGAGTCTATGATAGTGTGATAGGTGTTTATAGGGGTGGGTGGGGGCAGGGATAATATTAAAGAACAGATATGAATTAACCCTTATATAACCTGTCATTTTTAAGGTGTTCCAAGATGCAAGCAGAATGTGATCAAATGAAAAAAAATTCATATCCAACTAGTACCTTTACCCCAATAAATAGCATGAGATCTGAATGTAAAGGCAAGAGGTCTAATTTCAGGGTAACATAAAGTCTAGGGCATAAATAACTGAAACCAGTTGTTGAAGGGTTAGTTTTTATTTCTCCACTCATTAATTGTGGTACTTTATTTCCAAAGGACTACAGGTAAGCCACTTTATTGCATTCTAGTTGTAGGAAATGTTAACTTACAAAAATAAAAATTCATTTCAAAAGTATACTTTAATTTAAAATATTTTCACTTTTAATTTTTAAAAATTGCATAGCCCAATCTATATAATTATATATCTAATATATAATATACATATAACATCATATATATAATTATATATGTAATATAATTATTTGTTGTGGTTGGAGGAATCTTTTTCTTACTACTGGAATTAAATTATTAATTTTCTCATGCCATCACTTGCAAAATAGAATTATATTTATAATATACTCTGTAGGTTGCTACTATGATTAATCAGTGAATTGGATAATATGCTGATTGTCAGTTGGCAGAAAGCTGTCTGCCATAGTAAGAGTTGCATTTCAATAACAACTTTGGGTTGTGCCTTTGCCTCAGGTACATCTCTTTCCCCTGACTTTATTTTTCTCCCAGATATTAGCTTAGCTACTCTTCTTGTCTATTAGATTTTAAATTCTTTGAAAGCAGGATTTTTTTTCTTTTTAATTTTTCTTAACTTTTCATCTCTGGGTCCTCACTGAAGGGTCTTGGATAGAGTAGATGATTTATGCTTATTGAAAAGAACCGTCCCACGTCACACAGGCATATAAAGAAAGCATTCAACTTCATTCTTCATCAGTTCCATATGTTGCATTGGGTGGGCTGTCATGGAATGAAGGTGTATTGCATGTTGGGTTGTAGGATCAGTAATTCTATGCATAAGTGAAATGACATGTGTAAATGGGTTCAAATTTATAGAACCAAGATCACTATTATTTCCCTGTAGCAAAAATTGCATCTAATTCAATTATATCTCATCTCCTGACTCTGTAAACTATACCCAGTCTAAAAACTTACAGTTAATTAAAATATAAAATAAAAGCAGATTTGGGTTTTGTGTGCATGTGTTTGTTTTTCAAGAGGCAATTGCTGGCAGTTGAGAAAATATTGCTGAGATCATTTGTGGCAAGGGAACTGAAAAATTACACATTTAATGTCTATTGGGAACAAACTCACAAAAAGTTCATCATGAATGTGGGCTCCATACTTCAGTAAAGTCTCTACCACTCAGATGTGATGATACCAACTAGCTGCCAACAATGCAGTGTCACCATCCTAGAGAAAAGAAGTAAATGCATCAGAAATCATGAGCACAAATTTTTTCACATATTTTTCACAAGCTCAAGAGTTATGGAAAATAATTCCTTAAAGGTCAACACTTCCACTCCCTTCTCTCATCTTTCTTTTCACTTTTTCTTGGCAATGTTGACATAACGTATTTATTATTGTTTTGTATATTTGGAGGATCCTATAGAAAGGTCTACACACTGTCTGCTTAAGTAATGTAATTTCATTTAAAACTTTCTTTTGTTTGAAGACAATGGAAACTAAGCTAGAAAAACAAAACAGCATCAATAGGGATACACCAATGAATAAAGCACACTAGTCTGGCATTTTAAGATTCATGTGTGATGTGATTTGAATCTTAGAATACTTAGGAAATAAGGAACTTTCCATTTAAAGTTTCAGAAGAAAGAAGAAAAGGATTGCATCACAATGAATTTGAGTTTTGGGGAAATTACTCCATGAGACAGATAATACTTTACCCATAAAAAGCCTTTCTGACCTTCATGGTTCAATTTAAAAAGAGAGATTAAGGGCAGCTAGGTGGCACAGTGAATAGAGCACAGACCCTGGAGTCAGGAGAAACCGAGTTCAAATCTGGTATCAAACAATCATTAGATGTATGATCCTAGATAGGTCACTTAACCCTGATTGCTGAGGCACAGACACACACATACACACACACATAACTATTAATTAATGAAGGATATTTGGGGTTCAAAAGACTTAGGGTTATCATTTTCAGGCTGTATTATGTTCATATCCTTAGATCTCTGTCTACAAGACTAAGAGGAGATAATGTATCACAATGGAGGAAGAACTCTTACTTTGTTAACTAGGAAATTTCATTGTGGGGACACAGATTGGAGACCTTTGAATGCGATTGTAGAAACAAAATGCATTTCAATCATACTATTCTATAGAATGGTAGATTTTCTTGACAAACTCTTTCAGTGGTAAATATTCATGGACATCATGTATTGATTTGGTGGAAATACAAGTAATTGGCAACTTGGTATAATCATGCAAATTGGTGACTAATTGGTCTTATAACTCACCAGTTAGTGCATGATTATGTTGCTTGAACTTACTAACTAAACAGGTGATCTACGTACTGACATGCACTATTTATGAAGGAATTTCTAGGATTTTTATCCTTGGTGTTCTTTGGGCACTATATTTTTTATTATACACTGTATTTGGGGTATTGCCCTTCACACACATACATACACACACACACACACACACACACACACACACACACAGGACTGAAGGGGAAAATTCTTACACACACACACACACACAGGACTGAAGGGGAAAATTCTTTTGGAAAAGAAGCAAAAACCACAGAGAATCCCTTTTTGAAATCCATCTTTACCTAGGGGTTAGACTTTTTTTTTTTGAGACATTTGGGGTTAAGTGACTTGCTGTTTTGCAAATGACAATGTAAGTCAGATAAATCCTGTCAAGACTTCTATGACTATACCAATTTTATGTCCAATACAAATCTAGTAAGTCTTTATCTAATTAAGAGGAATGGGATATTTCAAACAAATTCCATCCTCCTTACTTTTGAGGATCTTTTTTCAAAGAGACCAAAGGAATGCTGAGTAGGCTTTGAAAGATATGTACTTTTTTTATTGCACAGCCTTGGTGGTGGAAGGCTGCACGGTCAAGTCCACACATATATTTCAATCTGTGTAGTCCAAGTTTATGTATCAGTTTCCCAAGTGACAAAAGCATCATCACATAAAATTATGTCTTTACCATTAAATTTTTTATTTTATTTTGGTTTATTCTTGATTCAATTTGTAGTTGTTCTTAGTTTCCTTGGTCATATAGAACAGAACAAAAGTTAGTGCTTAGGGCATAAGAATAGGCATGACCCCTCTTTTAACTATCATTGATGACTATATGCTATGCATTATTTAAGACATTGACCTTTAAAGGAATCTGTCCCCTTTCAAACTTCATGTCCCAGAAATATCCACAGTGAAGTAATTTCCCCAGGATGACATTAAAGCATCTGATCATTCAAGACAGAGAATTGGGAGTAAACTAAAGGGAAAATATGTCAATATAGTAGAAAAGTTATAGCCTTGCCAGTACTGACTCTTTAAAATAAAATGTAACACAAAAATGAAACATTATGATTTATAGATCTTTGGAGAATATATAATTCTAGAGAATTAAATATTATTCTATATTACATATATAATTATATAATATTTTCTCTTACAGATGCCCACAAAATACAAATTTGTTTGCTTTGACTTTTATGAATTGACTTACTTGTGAACTTTCCCTAAGTAGAATGTAAAATACTTGAGGACAAGCACTGTTTCATGATTTTTTTTCTTTGTATTCCTAGCACTCAGGACAGTTCATAGCATATAGTAAGCACTTAAGAAATGAAGTCAAGTTTAAAATTCAACCTCATATTCTTAGCTTGTTACCTTGGGCAACTCATGTAACTTCTTTTTGCCTTAGTTTCCTCAATGGCAAAATGAGGATTATATGGCACTTAAAGAAATGTAAGCATCAATATCTGTAAAGTGCTTGGCACAGTGTCTGGCACATAGCAAGTGCTATGTAAATGGCAGTTATTGTTATCATTATTATTTAAAATGATTTTCTGTGATTAGGCTTGTGCTATTGGATCTAGAACTTGAGAGACCTTGGAGATTATCATGTCCAACTCTTTCACTAATGTTTGGATGGAGTTTAAGTCCAGAAGGCTAAATAATCTTTTCTAAGGTGGTAGTCAATGACCAACTGATGCAGGAAGGACTTGAATTTAGATTTTTCTCAGTTTTTAAACTTTTATTCCAGGGGTCCATGTGTTCTATTTCTCTCTCAAAGAAGCAGCCTTGAAACACCTACCTTAAAAGAAAACTTTAAAGAGGAAAGACCAGTCTGATATTTTAGATCTAGAGAAAACAAGAGGTGTGGGTTCTGAAATATTCTCCCTCTTTGCAATTAGAGTTAAATAACTTGCCCAGGACCATCTAGCTTGTAAGTGTCTGAGGCCAGATTTGATCCTCCTGTCTCCAGGGGCAATACTCTATCCACTGGCTGCCTAGCTATCTCAGTTTTGGAGTATTCTTATAGGCTATAAAAGCAATAAAAAACTCAACAACTAAATTCAACAAAAGTTCCAAATTCAAAGAAAAATCTCACCAAATCATTGTAGCTTTGTTGTGTAGCTAAGAAGAGAGCTGTATCTGATTTAGAGGAAGAGAGAGGGACTGGTTTGAAAATAGGTCTTTTGTTCCATTTTGTGCAATTAAAAAAGACTTGAAAAATTTCTGAATCTAGGTAGAGATCATGTTTGGAGGTAGACATGTTCCTTGGATCACTAGGAAGGCTTATTAAGAAGGTTATTTTACCCCCTTTTTCCCCCCCCAGGACTTGGGAATTTAAAATCTATTCCACTAATGGAATTACCGCACTAAATTGGGGAAGCATTCAGGCAGTCAGTGCTAAAAATGAGGAAAAGGCTATATTCATAAGAATGAGAAAAGATCTTTTTTTTTTTAACTCAAACAAAATGCTGGAGTAACCCATTTTTGAGTTCAACTTGTCTACAACATGTTCAAATATTCTATCAACTTCTCTCCTAGCACTCATCTTTCTTAGACCTTTTTTTTATTTATTTGTATGGTGACAGGCAGCAAAATCTTTGCACCCTAATAAAAAATATCACACCACTCATAAACACACATCTGGCAAATGTTCTTTTTATTATGCTCATTTGCTTAAATTCTGTTATTTGAGCTTTGGGAAAGTGAACAACACATTCTCTGAGACCAGGAGGAAAAAACTCCTTTATGCCCTTCTGTATCCCTTAAGAGCATAAGGAAATGATCCAAGTGAGCAGTGTCTCCAAAAACTGTCAATGGAAAAGAACTTTGGCTTTTATGGGGGAAGGATATAACGAAGAGATAAGGGGCCCAGTGGCAGAAATGCCCTGGTCAAAATGTTTTCTATGTAAAATCTAGACCATGCCACTAGATCATAACATTTAGTTCCAGGGATGGTCCTGTGCAAATCAGATGTAGACCAGCCCCCCACTTCATTTTATGGATGAAGAAATAATTATGAGGGGAGAAGTTTAAGTTATTTGTCTAAGCTCATAACAGGTAGAAAGCATCAGGGGTAGGTTTATGAACCTAGATTCTCTGATTTCAGTATCACAGTTCCTTCTGATATACCTCATTGCCTTTCCCCTCTTTTTTATTCTTTTTTTTTTTTTTTTTTTTTGCTTTTTGCAAGGCAATAGGACTAAGTGACTTGCCTAAGGTCACAGAATTAAATAATTATTAAGTGTCTAAGGTTGGATTTGAACTCAGGTTCTCCTGATTCCAGGGCCGGTGCTCTATACTCTGTGCCACCTAGATGCCCCCTTTCTACCTGTTTAAAAGCAAGGAGACTTCCTCCTTTCCACCTGTAGAAAACTATTGGGTCCACCTCATCATTGTTTCCTGAGAACCTATAATCTCCCCAACAATGGAGAGAATTGAATTCCATAAACTTAAGATATGAGCTGGTTGTTGGAATGGCAAAATTCTCACTGCCTTGATGGATATACAATCAAAGAAGACAGGCAAATTTTATTTTGGACAGAACAGTGTCTCCCCCATGGCTCCTATTTAATCACCATTTGTTACTGAATTGGAAAGGATTAAGTTCCATATGCATTCCCCTGATATACTAATAACCATAATCACAATTTCTTCATGTTGGTTTGAACAACTGTCCCAGTGTTTAAATGATTAGTCATTATACTAAGGAAACTAGTATAGAAGAAAAGGCATCCCCCACTTTAGAGAATATAGGACAAGACACTACAAATTGTACTAGCTTTTCTTACTGAAATAAAGGGCTTCATGCCATCACTTTTATTTAGCTCTTTTATCTTTACTCTGCCATCAGCCAAGATTTTTGCAAGTTCTCAATAAACGACTCCCTTAGGGCCATTAGCTTTTAGTCTGGTATCCACACCAGGCTATTTGTCTAGACAGTCCACCAAATAAAGGCATGGTAGCAACTTATGTAGCAAAACAAAGTTCTGATCTAATATTGCAAAATATTAAGATTGGTCCTATAGAGAAATCTTACTATAATAAATGCAAAATGACTTTAGTGACAATACCCACGAGACACTAAAATAAGTCAGAAAAAGTATGGTTCTGGAAGTCCAGTAGGCTCAGATTATACCATGCATTAATTTGGATTCCTAGAGAACTCAGTATTTGCATTATACCACATTTAGCCATAAGATTTGCCCCTGTAGGAACATTTTGGACAGCTACATAAGGGTCAATGGAGGCAGACAGTATTACCCTTAGGGAGTTTAATTGAACAAAATAAGAACTAAACAGACAAACAGCAAGTCACAGGGAAACATGCTGGCTGGAAATCAAAAACAGGTTACTCTTTCTCCACCCACCTCTTAAACTCTTTTGAATTATGGTTATATGATTTCAAAGCCTGTTCGAAATGCCTCTCAAAATACACTTTGAGAGATGGCTTGTATTCTTTTCTATTGTTTAAAGTTTGTTTTTTAAAAGCTCAAATGAGGGGTGGCTGGGTGGTGCAGCAGATAGAGCACCAACCCTGGAGTCAGGAGTACTTGAGTTCAAATCCGGCCTCAGACACTTAACAATTATCTAGTGTATGGGCTTGGGCAAGCCACTTAACCCCATTTGCCTTGCAAGAATTTAAAACTAAAAAGCTCAAATAAGCAAGGATTATAATTTATATTTGGGCAAAATTTTAGTTATTCTTAATGCTTTTCACAATTCACATCACAATCACTTGGTTGGCTGGTATGGTACTCTGATCCAGATGGACTAGTAGTAAGAGAATCCCCAAGGTAAATGGCAAATGTTTGATTTTTATGATCCTTCCATACTCTTGAAAAACTGCCCAGGATTTACTATCTGTTCCCTAGTGTTGCCACAGAACAAAGGTGGAGAAAGTATTCAAAGGTCGTTTTTCTATTCAGTATTCATTTGGCTAGCTTTCATTAGGCTGTTTATTGTTGTTCAGGTGTTTTAGTCATGTTCAACTTTTCATGATGCCATTTGGGATTTTCTTGGCAAGGACACTGGGGTGATTTACCATTTCCTTCTCCAGCTCATTTTACAGATGAAACTGAAACAAACAGGATTAGGTGACTTGCTCAGTCACCCAGCAAGAAAGTATTTGAGTCTGGATTTGAACTCAAGAAGATGAGTCTTCTTGACTCTAGGCTTGACACTATCCATTGCACTTTCCAGTTGCTCTTTGGTTATTTATTATATAAATTGTATGGAACAAATTTAGAGGTTCTTTGGCTTAATAGTTCCAGATGTTTGTGATGTCCTGATCATGAAGCCCCATTGGGAGATAACTATTACTGTATTTCCTCATATATAAGATGCACTTTAATTAGGAAGCCCCAAATTTAAAAAAAAATGTATAAACATAAAGTTATTAAATTCAAGTTTTATTCATTATGAAATTCAAAGACCTTCAGCTCATAGCTTTCAGGCATCTTTTGGGCAAGTACGGTGTGTGGTTAGTCCTTTCCATTTCATGAACTGTTGAGGGCGGGGGGAAGAGGCTTGGCGGTCGCTTAGAGGGGGAAACATAATCACCTTATAAGGGAATGTTACAGAACTCGGCCCCTCATTGAGTAAGAGTTCATGGGAGGGAGGACAGAGGGGATAAAAGTGTCTGCTGAGAGGTGGGGGGGAGCGGGAATGTGATCACAGAAGAATAAAGACTCATTACCCACCTCAGGCGCTCTGTCTGGTTCTTCCCCCATCAAAGAGTGGGGGCCGGAGGTACCCCGAAGACTCATCACGCGTTGGACTGGTGAGTAAGAGGACGGACTAGCATAAAGAAGCCGGCGTTGTGAATAAAAACCCGGCAATGAACCTGAAGTACCATTTCTGTCTTTTGAAATCAGTCACTTCTTTTTCATTGGCAATTCTGGCTTCATGTCAAACCATCTTTGTGTACACCTAGGAATTCTAATTGCCCTTTGCATCTTCAGTTCTCTCTCTAAGTCAGGCCATTTGGCCGACATGTCTCTCATGGTCTTCTTCTGCCATGGCATTTTCAGTAGGATTTCTTCTTCCCATAGCCAGTCTCAAATTGTTTTCTCAGTTGGAAGAGGACCAAACTTACATTCAACAACTTTTGCAAACTGGATCACTTTGAACTTGAATTCAGCATTGTAAGAAAATCTTTTCTGAGCCATTTCTGGGCAGAACATGGCAAAACATAATCTAATATACCAGTAACAAATTCGAAACAATGAGTGCAAAGACATGAAAAAGCCAGAAAATGCAAGTCTTTCTTTTTAAAAAAATCCATTAAAAAACTTAAAAACTAAACATAAAAAAATTTCTCTTATCATCCTACATATCTTATGATGTCACCCTTCGAGGAAAGTATGATTATGGAAGAAATGTGGCTTGTGCCTTAATTGCCTCAAGAATTGAGATATAAGAAGTTCAGGACACCAGCTGATGAAGTAGCCTGGGAGGTCTGGTGTTAATAAATCAATGTATTATGATTGACTCCCTAGACCTTACTTTCAGCACAACACATTCCTCAACTCTAGATTTAATGTTCCTTTGGGAAAGCTATTTCTTTTCTTTTCTTTTTTTTTAGGATTTTGCAAGGCAAGTGGCTTGCCCAAGGCCACACAGCTAGGTAATTATTAAGTGTCTGAGGCTGGATTTGAACTCAGGTACTCCTGACTCCAAGGCTAGTGCTCTATCTACTGCGCCACCTAGCCGCCCCAGGAAAACTATTTCTATGGGACTTTGTCCTATTTGCTTGGTTCTTCCAGTTACAAATAATCTACTCAGCTCTGTCCCTATTTTCTTCTCTCTTTTTTTAGTTTTACCCACCTTTCTCTGCAGGTTGATATCTGCTCCTTGAAGAATCAATTTCCTCACACAGAAGATGGGGACAGCATAGGAAGTCACCTTCAGGAGGGTAATGCTATTCTGGATGAAGAAGAAACCAATCAGTGGATTAGACCATATTAATGACTGAAATCTCATGGAAAAAATATCATGAATAAAAGAAAGGCTGCAAAAATATCAGTGCCCTTGTTAAGTAGCCAAGGTGCTTCAGCAGTCACCTTGAGTCAAATTTTTTAGTAGTGGCAAAGAATTGGAAATTGAGGGGATGACCATCAATTGGGGAATGGTTAAACAAGTTATGATACGTGAATACTATGGAATACTATTGTTCCATAAGAAACCACAAATGGTTGGACTCTAGAGAAGCAAGGAATGACTTACAGTATCTGACGCTGAGCAAAGGTAATAGTAACAAGAGAACAATGTACACAGCAGCAATGACATTATGAGATGAATTACTTTGCTTCAAATGACTTCAGTGACAATACCCACCAGACACTAAAATAAGTCAGAAAAAGTATGGTTCTGGTAATCCAGTAGGTTCAGATTATACCATGCATTAATTTGGATTCTGAGAGAACTCAGTATTCCTAGAGAACTCAGAAACTCTACTGAAATACTGAAATCATTTGAAGCAGCTCCTCTCAGCAGTCCAGAGAGCTAGGACAACTGTATCAGACTGGCTATAAACTATATTATCCCCATCCAGAGGAAGGAAAACAAAACAAAACACACACACACACACACACACAAATAACCCATCAGAATCTGATGAACACTTTATAAAAATTATCTATTTCCCTTAATACTAATTCCTCAGACAGAAAATTACTAATCTGTAAAGAAGTTTATCAAAATATGTATGTACAATGCTAACCTGACTGTTCTCTGCTGAGGGGAGGGGGTAGGAAGGGAGCATAGAAGGGAATTTTGTAACTTTAATATATATATATATATATATATATATATATATATATATATATGTATGTATATATATATATGCATATGGCTGAAAATAAACAAATAAATTTAAATTTTAAAAATGTGGTTGCTTTTTTTTGGGCAAGGCAATAGGGTTAAGTGACTTGCCCAAAGTCACACATCTAGCTAATTATTAAATGTCTATGGTCATATTTGAACTCAATCTTCCTGACTCCAGGGCCAGTGCTCTATCCACTGCACCACCTAGCAGCCCCTGAGTCAAGTTTTTAACATGCAGTGGGAAGGGAAAGTGAAGAAATGAAAATATGAACTGAAATGCTTTCTCTTATATCAAAACTGGAATTTTCAATTTAAACTCACTTTTCTTTGATCAAAAATCCATTCTAAGCGAACAGTTATAGGAGGCAGCTTTGATATGACAACCTCATTAAGAATCTTGCTCCAAAACATTATTGCTAACCCAAAGAATTTATTAAATAAGGCTCATTAGGTTCCCAGGGCCAGAAGTCTTTAATTTATTTTTTTATTTTTTAGATTTTTGCAAGGTAATGGGGTTAACTGGCTTGCCAAGGCCACACAGGTAGGTAATTATTAAGTGTCTGAGGTTGGATTTGAATCCAGGTACTCCTGACTCCAGGGCCAGTGCTCTAACCACTGTACCATCTAACCGCCCCCAAGTCTTTATTTTCTTAATAATTAAGGTTGGATAAGAGGCAGAACAATAGAGAACAAAGAATATTGGCTGGGAGGTCTTAGACTAAATTGAAATCCTGGCTCTTCTGTTAACTAGCTGGGTGATCCTGGGGAAAACATTGACCAATTTGAACCTCTTAGTTTCTTAATTTGCAAAATTAAAGGATTGCACTAAATTTTCTCAACAAGGCATTTTTATTTCATCAGTTCTATGACCTGAGAATGTGAAATTGTGACTACAAAACACTTCTTAAAAAAACACAGCTAGAAACAGATAAAAAATTAGGGGATTATTGGGGGGATTGTTTTTTAGGGATGGCTTTGTAAACAAAGCCAGCCAAGCTTTTATAAACTTTGGTTTAATATATGTATAATTCAAATGAATATCAACTGATATATAGAATTCCAATCAAAAAGACTTTATTTTATAGTCTCATTATTATTATTTTTTTTTTGATGTTTCCTTTTGGCATTGAAGTTGTGCTTCCTAACCATCTATGCTCAGCTATTTGTGAAATCTATCAGATTTCAAGGAGTGGAAAAGGGGTTCTCTCCACTCTAGCTGTTCTGGGGGTATGCACCAGACCAAAACTGATTTTTTAAGAATCCTTGTATTATTTAGATCTAGAATCAGATCTTTTTTTTGAGGGAGGGGGCAGCTGGGGAGGTGTTTTGTGTTTTCTATAATTGTCTTTCTTTTATTTCTCTGATTTTTGTCTTTAGGGTGCCATAGACAATTTTACAATTTTTAGAATTTTACAATTTTTCCCCTAATTTTGCTTCCCTCTCCCCACCCCCCACAGAAGGCAGTCTGATAGTATTTACATTGTTTCCATGCTCTATACATTGATCAAAATTGAAAGTGTTGAGAAATTGTTTAGGGAAGGAGAAAGAATAGATAGGTGGGGGGGAGGCAATGTAAAAACAAACGTATCAATAGCATTTGAAAATGTAACCCAGATTTTTCTCATATAAGAAAAGCACTCACTGAACCTATGAAAACAGCAAAATGGCAAAGCAGGTAAAAGAGAGGAGGACCTTTGGCTTTAAAGTATTCCTTGTTCTGTGGCCCAGGGAAAGTCATTTAACCTGGTTTAATAGTTTTTTCACTTCTAAAATGATGTGGAGAAGGAAATGGCAAACAACTCCAGTATCTTTGCCAAGAAAACCCCATATGGGGTAAGGAAGAATTGAGCAGTTCTGAACAATACAGCACCTGTAATTTTCTAATTCCATTCTCTTCTGTCTTTTGAAACTTTAGACATTTCCAGCTGTCATTTTTGATCTTGCAAATATCAGTCAGGGGCTCAGCAATGGCATCTGTTAATTCTTTCAATATTAAGAAAAATAGGGGCAGCTATATATTGAAGTGGATTGTTGTTGGTTCTTCATTCTCCATAGGGACCTATGACATCAGAAGGGTGATGTCTTGTTTGCAAGTTAATTGGATTTAAGTGAGGCAGAGCTATGAAAGTCATCAGCTTAAGTCTCTCCTCCAGATTCACTGGAGTCTACTGTCAAGACCTGGGTCAGGATGTCTGGTAGGTAGCCTGGATGCAGTGGGAGATATAGTCTTTTTAAAGCTAAGTTCTTCCCCAAGTATCAGTTTGAGTTAACACCCTTTCATAACTGAAGGCTAGCTAAGAACTAAGGCAAAAGATGGCTTCATTTGCCTTCACAACAGAATCAATCCAGGAAGGGGAAACCCTGAGTTTCCATGCAGTGGTTAGAGTTCTGGGTGTGGAAGCAGCAAGACTTAAGTTCAAATCCAACTTGTTCACCATGTGACCCCTTCACCTTAGATTCAACTTTTGAGATAATCACTGTAAACCTGGAACTTCATAAGCAGTCATGTCAATGTCATTTAGTTTATCTCGACCAGATGACTTGCATTCTCCAAGTACAGCTAAATGCTCTCAATATCGCCTTATAGCCTTTGGATAGGTCGACTGGCTAGAGAACACACAAGCAAAGAAAGAATGGAGTGGCTCTGCCCTCTACCCCTCCTTGGTTAGTATCACCCCCATGGATTCCAAAGCCCAGGCCCTTCCAAAAATGAAAACCTGAGCCTAAGAAAATGCTTCTGTTGTCCTGGTGTCCTTCCCTCCTATTGTCTGAAGTCCTCTTCAACTCTCCTGCCAGCCCAGGGCCCATTCCGGCTCTGCTCTGGCCCACCTGTCCTCGCCTCCACCTCTTCTCCACCTCTCCGGAGCCCCAGAGACTTGTGCATGAGCTCTGGACTTGCCCCACCCCTTCCCCTTCGCCCAGTAATGCCAAGTTTTCTCCCTCAGAGATGTGGCTTTCCTTCATGTCTTCATTTTTTCTTTTGGGAAGATACCTGTATAAAGGAAGCATTGATTTAGAACTTGCTGACTCGCTTTGGGGATGGATTAGATTTGGAATAGCCCAATGTTCCCTACAGGTCTGAGACCCCAGGACTAGTAATTTCTCATGAGCAAGGGAATTTTGAAGACCATGCTCGAGATAAAGGGAGCAGCAGAGGGGGTGTGGCTCCTACTATATATATTCTTTAGTTCTCTATTGTGGTCAGTTAAGGCTAAGAGATTGGGGAGGGGGTATAAAGAGGAAGGAATAAGAGAAGAGGAAGAAGAAGAAGAAGGTACCTAACAAGTGAGTCTCAGTTTATGATCTGGAAGTCTTGTTACAGTCAAAACCTATTAAATTGTCACATTTTTGTTCTCTTATAATAGAGATGGCTTCATATAACAATGCCCAGAAGTTCCATGTGAAGCCAGGATTCATTCCATTGTCCATCCTCTCCCTCCCTTTTCCAGTTAGTTCTAGGGTTTTTTTTTAAAACTACTTGGATCCTAGTATGTGTCATAATCAATTTAAAGTGTATACACAAAGTTGGTCAAAAAAATTTCTTTTTTTTTTAAAGGTTTTTGCAAGGCAATGGGGTTAAGTGGCTTACCCCAGGCCACACAGCTAGGTAATTATTAAGTGTCTGAGGCTGGATTTGAACTCAGGTACTCCTGACTCCAGGGCCAGTGCTCTATCCACTGCACCACCTAGCTGCCCCCAAAAAATATTTCTTTGAGAATAATCACAGAAACTCAAGAGTTGGACAGGAGCATTTCAAGATACGATGCTATAGCTTTTCCTTCTTTCTCAAACTGCCTATAGAAAACTCTGTCAATGAATCTCCACTGCTGCTCCTCTCATTGACTTCTTAAACTTTTGCAGTCTGGCTTCTGAGTTCAAGTGGACCTGTTCTCTCCAAAGTCACCAACAATCTTTTAGTAGCCAAATTTAATGACCTTTTCTCAGTGCTGCTCTCTTTTGACCTCTCTGAAACATCTGACTCTGTGGATCACCCTCTCTTCCTGGCGATTATCTTCTTTCTCTCTTGTCTTTTAGTCTCTGTCTCTATGTTTCCATTTCTTTGACTCTATCTCTGTCTTTTCTCTTTCTCTATCTCTCTGTCTCTGTCTCCATCTCTGTCTCTGTCTCACTACCCTTTAAACAGCTCTGTCCTGGGTTTTTTTTTAAACCTCTCTATATTCTTTATCTAGCTTGATCACATAGATTTAATAATTATCTTTATGCAGATGTTCCCCCAGATTAATATATCTAGTCCTATTCTTCCCCCCCCCCCCCGCCCCGAGCTCTAATTCCCAAATACCAGTTTCCTATGGGACATTTCTGAGAGTCCTATCACAGAACTCAATGCCAGACATTGTACTAAGAGCTGGAGATACAAAGAGAGGAAAAAGATAGTCCCTGCCCTTAAGAAGTTCACAATCTCACATCCCAAACTGAACTTGTCTTGTCCCCACCCCCCACCCCATTCACCCTTTCCCCAAACTTTCCAATTTCAGTCAAGATCACCACCACCATCCTTCTAGTCACCACCACTCACTCCAACATCATATATTCAGTCATTTGTCACTCCTATATCCATAACATTTCTTGCACTTATACCCTTCTCTTTACTTATGCCAGTTCAGCCCCTAATCACCTTTTGCTTCTGATCTGGTTTATTCTTAATTGACCTTTTTCTTTAGGTCTCTCTCTCTCTATTCCTTTATGTCCTACTGACAGCTAATTTTCCTAAAGTACAGATCTGGTCATGTCATCCATTTATTTAATAAGCTCCATTGACATCCTATTAACTCTAGGAGCAACTATTAGCTTTGCTTGGTATTTAAAGCTCTTCACAATCTGGTCCCAACTTATTTCACATTACTTCATGTAGAGTTCTGGTTAGTTGAAAGCCTGGAATGTGGATTCATTAAGCTGTAAAAGTCATAATAGTATGTAACCCTTTAAGCAGTGAAAGTTTTAGATCTTGGGGGTGGCTAGGTAGCACAGTGGATAAAGCACCAGCCCTGGAGTCAGGAGTACCTAGGTTCAAATCCAGTCTCAGACACTTAATAATGACCTAGCTGTGTGGCCTTGGGCAAGCCACTTAACCCCATTTACCTTGCAAAAAAAACAAAAAACAAAAAACACGAAAGTTTTATATGGATTTCCTAACAAAAGGCTCTAGCAATAAATTTCATGATATGGGTTCCCAGCAAAGCATTCTATCAGTGAAAGCCATAAAAAAGAAGAAAAGAAAGAAGAAAGAAAAAAGAGTTCCTTTCAATGAACAAAGTAAACCAAGATTAATGTAAGACAAAAGAAAGCATTATCCTACCACGGGGGATTTCTGGGTACAACACCTCCTTTCATAGATACTAGAATCTAGTCAAACTGGCCTTCTTATAGTCTGTCATACATGGACCTCCAATTCTCTGGGTTGCTTTTCTGACTCTTCATGATCCCATTTTGGAGTTTTTCTTGGCAGAGATCCTAGAATGACTTGCCAATTTCTTCTCCAGTTAATTTTACAGATAAGGAAACTGAGGCAAATGGGATTAAGTGCCTCATCCAGAGTCAATCAACCAGTAAATGTCCATTGAATTCAGGTCTTCTTGACTCTCAGTCTAACCACTGAATCACTCACCTGCCCTAATATCTGCCACCTAGCTTTACTTACCTGTGCCTTTAAGTAGGTTGTCCCCATCTTTGGAATGTACTCTGTCCACCTTCTCCACTCAGTAACTCTCATTTCCTCCAAGGTTCAACTGAACTACCTCCTTCTATGAGAACTCTTTCTTGATACAATTGATAATGCCTTTCCATGTACCCAGAAATCCCCCGTATATGAACCAAGAATCTTCTACCAAATCCCACATGAAGTCACCTAGCTATCCTGGGGATAGCTCTAATTATTAGAGCTTTCCTTACATTAAGCCAAAATTTCTTTCCACTGCTCCTTGTTCTCCCCTCTGGGGACAACTATAACAAGTCTAGGCCCTCCTACACAAGACTTTCAAATACTTGTACATAGTTATTATACTCCTAATCCTCACACCTTCAAGACTTCTTCAGGCTAAGCATTCTAATTTAGTCAACTCATCTGCAATATGGCATGAATCTGAAGCCCTTCTCAATCTTGGTTACCTGTTGTGGGAACACTCTAGCTTATCAATGTCTTACTAAAATGTGGCCCCTAAAAGTGAACATAATGCTTCAGGTGTTGAATGACCAGAGAGCACAGTATTGGACCTTGGTCCTGTACCCTCTGCCTGAATGCTACCTCAGCTTGCTTTAGTTTTCTTATGGGACTTATCCCAATCAGATAATGCATGAATACAATCAGGTCCTTTTCAAATGAACTGTCATCTAGCCATATTTCTCTTATCTTAAACTTGTGAAATTAATTCTTTTGCTGATGGAATACCATTACAAATTTTCAGTTGCTCTTATTGCACCATCAGAGACTATACTCTGAACATATAAGCATTGTAGTCTATATTGGAGCAAGTATTATAATTCCAGATAAAATTCATCTCATACATTATGATAATGAAATGAAGCAAGAGACCAAATCTAGTAAAGACTATTTCCCTACCCTTGAACAAAACCCATTGGAGGAAATTAGGCATATAAAATTTTATAAATCTAAAAAAAACAAAAAATGCAAAATATTTGTGAGATGTGTGTTAAGCTTTGCCTAACAACCATAATAAATCAATAATTAATGATTTTATATACATATATTTAAGTTATATATATGTATATTGTTCTTAGTAACTCAATTGATAAGATGTTTAAAAATAGAGGGGCCTCACATATCTACTGAATGGTATTGTCTATCAGAAAAGATTTGTTATGGAAAAATGGTTATTCAATGGACCTATGAAGATTTAGCATTCCAATTACTTTTAAGTGATCCTGGAACTCTGGAGTTATTACTAGGGCTCAAATAAATTCCAGTTCAAGAAATTCAAAGAAGAGTATAATCTCATTGCCCCCAAAGAAGCCATATAGTAATACTATCTGTGCTTGGGGATAAGGAGAGAAGTAGTTATATAATAGTTAGACTTGAATCACAGCAAGTGAATGTTGTAACAGGAAAGGATCTCAGAAAGCATCTAGTGGAATTCTTATTTAATGGATGATAATACTGAAGTCCACAATGGTTAAAAGACATGTTCAAGATAATACCACTATTATTCAAGAAATTTACAAAACTTCTGTCTGTGAGACAGGTGGATAGTATAGTTCAGCCAAAATAAGTGGTAAAGAATGATGACAGATAGAGAAAGAAAGAATTAGATCTTTAATAACCTTACAAGTTCAACAAATGCTTTAATTGTAGCAAAAAGAAACAAGGGATCTTATTATGGAATGAGTTTGGGCATCAGATTGTCAGAAGCATACCATACTTTCAGGGTTCTTTAATTTGCTTTAACATTTTGTTGAGTCATTTTCAGTCATGTCAGACTTTTTGTAACACATTTGGGGTTCTCTTGGCAAAGATGCTTGAGTGATTTGCCATGTGCTCCCCAGCTCATTTTATAGATGAAGAAACTAAGGCAAAGATTAAAGTGACTTGTCCAGGGTCATAAAGCTAGTAACTATCTGAAGTCAGATTTGAACTCAGTAACAAGAGTGTTTTTGCCTCCAGGCTTATAGTCCACAGTGCCACCTAGCTGCTCTTTACTTTAATATAGGAATTGGATGTTTGTTGCTCCCTCTTTTCTTTCAACCCTTCCCCTATTGTTTTATAGAATTATGGAATTTCAAGCTAGAAAGGATATTTAGCAATTGCCTAGTCAAATCCTCTTAGAGTTTATTTAAAGGTATTATATCCATTAAAGATATTTGTTGGGAGGTATAATAAATTAACCCAGTGGCATCAATTTACAAGAAAACATTTGTCAGATTAATCAACTGTCACCTAAGATAGAGAGCATCCTAAGGAAAGAGGACTAAAAAAATAGACAAGTTGTGATGGTGTAGGTGACTGGAAAGGTCGTGATCATGGGATGATGGTGAGGTGGGCAAGTCTGGGTGGGTGGGTATGGCAGGCACACTAAGACTCTGGAGAAATGTGATGAAACAAGGTAATACTTATCCATGGATATCGGAAAAGGGGTTGGAAAGAAGGCTGGGTAGAAATGAAAAGAACAATAGGCAAAGTGTGGAGTAAAAGATCAACCTCACTTATTTTACAAGTTTGTATGAGCCTACATCTGTTACCCAGTAACTATAAATAAAACAGGGACAGCAGAACAAGGAAGAAATAAAAGCAACCATAATGACTAAAATGTAGGGAAATTTAAACTGTTCTTTAGCTTCTAATAGATTCACTTGTTTGCTAAGTGCCACTGAATCATGTAGTGACACTTTTGTTTTAGGAAAACATTAGTATAACTATGCTTTCTGTTCATCTAAGGTCTCTGTCACTGTTGGGTACAGAAGTACAATTTGTCATTTGGGAATAATGTCTATTTTTAGTTCCTCAATTAGTGCATTTTTGTTTGTGAAAGAAAAAAGGCTAGGGAAATGGGTGGAGACGTTAATTGTTCAATTTTTCAAACCTTACACACAGTATGCAATTGATATATTTCTATTTCAATCTCTTTCTGCCCTGAATTTTAGCATGTTTGCCATTAGTTCAAAACTTTTGTGTGTGTTCCATTTGCCTTATAATCTTATAATTTATTTTTTTTGCTTATTTTCTCCTCCTTTTTCCTATGACCCCTCTTCCTTATTTTGCTCTTGTTATTCCCTCCCTCCCCACTTTTCTCCTAGATTTAAAAATGACTTAAAAGACTTCTATGCTTGCCCTTGAACTGGAAGAAAGAGGGCAAAAAATATCACAAAACAGAAGTGTTAAGTAAGCATTAGGAACTGAAAGGCATCCATGGAATACTCTCCTGCCATAATGAGGAAAGTTAGGAGCTCTTGCCATCCATCTAATTACTGTTTAACAAAAGTTTCAGAAGTAAGGTTTCCTTTTCTTGTTGTCCAGAATACAGCATTTGCAAGTAGTGTTTTCTTCTGTTGAAACAAAATAACAGCATTTTACAACAGGATTCATGACATCCTCATTAATAGCATTGTCCATTGATGTCAGTTCAAAAGAAAGCATTTTTAGACACCTGCCACATCACCAGGATATTGCTATTCTAACAACTGATAACTACAATACTTAATCAAGGATATGAGTTGTGATAATGAGATAATCTTAAATTACCAAGGGTGATAGGCGATTTGAGGTGGCAACTCTCTACTCTGATGTCCTCTCTTTTTAGTTGAGTCCTGTTTGATTTTTTGATTTTGTCATATTTACTTTTGAATTTTTGGTGTGCGGTTCTTTTCATTTATTTAATTGAAGTTACTGTGAATATTGTTTTCTAAGTTCTCCTTACCTCACTCTGCATCAGTTAACACACAGTCTTTCAGTATATTCCATTATATTATGTGATTATAATTTGTTTAGCCATTTCCCAATTGATGGGCATCTATGTTATGGGCATCTACATTATTTTCTATTTCTGTTACCAAAAATGCTGCTAAAAATATTTTAGATTATGGAGACTTTCTTCTTATTGATGTTTTTTTTGGGGGGGGGGGTAACAAACTCAGGAGTGGAGTACTGCTTCAAAGGAATATGAATATTTTATAGTCCACTATTTGCCTATTTCCAGGCTTCTTTCCAAAATAGTTGCATTATTTCAGAACTACACCACCAATGGATTAGTGTACCTATTATTACACAATCTCTCCAAAATTGACTATTACCCATTTTGGGGGGGTCATCTTCTATCTATTGTCCCTAGTTTGCAGGGTATGAAGTAAAAACTCCTGGTTGCTTTGATTTGCATTTCTCTGGCTCCTAGGGATTTGGAGAGTTCTCTCATGTGTGCATGAATATTTCCAATTCTTTTGAGAACTGCTTATTCATATCCTTTGACCACTTATCTAGTGGGGAATGGTTATTAATCTTATATATGCTTATTAATCATTCATGTATCTTGTATACCAAACTCTTATCAGAGAAATACTCCCCTTTCTTGACTTAGATGAATTTATTTTATCTGTGCAGAAGCTTTTCAATTTCGTCTATAATCAAAGTTATCTATCTTAGCTTTTGCAATTATCTCTATCTCTTTATTTGGTTAAGTATATATATACTACTCCTAGCTGAGAGAATTATATGATCTGTTCCTCTTTCTAGTTTTTTTTTTGAATTTGGAACTCCTCCAACATTGGAGGAATTGTGGAATGCTAGGTACAATAAGTCATTGCTGGTGAAGCTATGAAATGGTGCAATTATTTTGGAAAGAAGCCTGGAAATAGGCAAATAGTGACTAAAATATTCATATTCTTTGAAACAAAGATTCCACTCCCTAACTTGTAACCCCCAAAACATATCAATAAGATTCTTTGAACCAGAGGCTCCACTACTAGGGCTTGTATTTCCCAAAAAGTATAATTTTTAATTTTAAGGTCATATAATCTGTTTAAAATTTATTGTGCTGTACAATATGTTAATCTAAGTCATAATTTTCTCCAGATAGCTTTCCTATTTTTCTAGCAGTTTTTTAATCAAAAAAAGAGTTTTTTCCTAGATAATTTATGTTTTACATATATTTATTGTTTCACTGAGTTCCATTTTTTCCTGATTCTCCCTTGTATAGTCTGTTCTATTTGTTCTTTAATCAATATCAGAAGATTTTTATGTCTGCTATTTTATAATATAGTTTGAGGTCTAGAAGCTTGTGCATCTTTAGGAGAGAGACACAGATACAGAGAGAAACAGATGAATATGAAAAGACAACAATCCAAGGAAGGAAAGTAGTAGTCAGCCTGAGGATAATAGCCACCTTCTGGGGGATAAGTTCACAGGTTCATGTGCCAATTGGGAAGAATAACTGGAAGATTCCATGTTTGTTGATTTGAAAAAGAGGATAATATTATGTAATGGAACAGTCATCTAAAATGAATGTCTGCTTCCTTCTATGTAAGGGCACTTAGGGATAAAGCTTGTGGAGATAATCAGTATTACTAGCATTCAGAAGTCCAAGAGCAGCCCTCAGAACCTGAGGGAAGTCCAATTTCTTCTTATACAAGAATTTGTGCTTCTGTGTATGTTTGGACAATGTCTGATAATAAGCAGATTACAAAAATAGTTTGAATAGTTTCATTACTGATTTTATTTTCATTTGAACATGGCCTATAAAATAAAACACTGGATGTAATTATTTTTTTAAATTTAAATTTATTTTTTTTTTGGTGAGAAAAAAAAGTGTGCTTTACTCTGTATTCAGACAACATCAGCTCTGTCTTTGGGATGGATAGCATTCTTTTCCAAAAGTCTATCAGAGAAATTGATTCAATATTTTTTTCCCATAGTTGATATTACTAGCTATATTTCCCTCCATCCTATTCTTCCCCTACCTGCATTTATTCTATTCGCTTTCTCCTTTCACCCTTTGCCTCCTTAGAAATGTATTGTATTTGAGTACCCTCTCATATGATCTTCTCTCTCTTCTCTGACCTACACTCTCCCTTCCCTCCCTATGACCCCTTTCTCCCATCCCTTTGGTCTCCTATTTTCCTCTAGGGTAAGATAGATTTCTATACCCAATTGAGTGTTTATTTTATTTCCTATCTGAATCACTTCCAATGGAAAAGAAGGTTCACCTCATTCCCCCCTCACCTTCCCTCTCTTCCACTCCATCGCAAAAACTTTTTCTTGCCTCCTTTATGTAAAATAACAGCCCATTCTACCTCTCCTTTCCCTTTCTCCCAGTACATTCCCTTTTTCACCCCATTATTCTCCATCTTTTTAATATATGTTCAAATTCAATTCCCTTCTGTTCCTTGTCTATACTGCCCTAATAAATGAGAATGTTCATATGAGTTATCAGGGTCATCTTCCCATTCAGGAATACAATTCAACATCTTTTTTTGTTTGTTTTTTGCAAGGCAATGGGGTTAAGTGACTCGCCCACAGTTACACAGCTAAGTAAATATTAAGGGTCTGAGCCCATATTTGAACTCAGAACCTTCTGACTCCAGAGCCAGTGCTCTATCCACTGCACCACCTAGCTGTCTCTTTTAGTCCAAGATCATAAAATCCCTCATGATTTGCCTTTTCTATCACCCTCTCTATGCTTCATCTGAGTCCTATAGTTGAAGATCAAATTTTCTGTTCAGCTCTGATTATTTCATCAGTAAATAATGAACGTCCATGATTTCATTGAATGTCTATCTTTTTCCCTGAAAGATGATGTTCAGTTTTCTTGGGTGGTTGATTCTTGGTTGTAATCCTAGTTCTTTTGCCTTCTGGAATATCATATTCCAAGCCCTACAAGTCCTTAATGTATATGCTGCTAAATCCTGTGTCATCCTGACTGTTAGCACCATGGTAGTTGAATTGTTTCTTTTGAACTGCTTGTAATATTTTCCTCTCTGGAATTTGGTTACAATATTCCTGGTAGTTTTTATTTTGGGATTTCTTTCAGGAGGTGATCATTGGAATCCCTCAATTTCTATTTTACCTTCTGTTTCTAGGATATCAGGGCAGTTTCCTAGATTATTTCTTGGAAAATGAAGTCTAGGTTCTTTTCCTGGTCATGACTTTAATAACCCAATAATTTTTAAATTATCTCTCCCAGATTCTCACAAAGTTATCAGCTTCCATTCTACATTTGAAGGGGTTATTTTCTCTAGAGTTTTTTTTTAATCTCCTTTTCCATCTGACCAATTCTGCTTTTTAAGGCATTCTTCTCCTCATTGGCCTTTTGGACTGCTTTTTCCATTTGACCCAAACTTTGTTTTTATGATGTTTTTCAGTATGTTTTTCTTCAATATTTTTTATATCTTCTTCATCAAGCTGTCGACTTGGTTTTTGTGACTTTGTCATATTGCTCTCATCTCTTTTCCCAATTTTTCTTCTACCTCCTTTACTTGATTTTCAAAATCTTTTTTTGAACTCTTCTATTTCATGGCCACTTTCTCTCTCTAAGGTAGAACCACATGCTCCTGACCCATGCGCTGGAGCAATGTGGCCCCATTCCATGTGACTGGATTTAATGTTAATCTAAACTTTTCTCCTCTCCTCTCCTGAGCTCTCTACCATTTCCTTCTCTCTTTTTCCTCTGAGTTCTTTCCTATATTGTTTTCTGGGCTTGTAACTAAATTCTTTCCTAAGTCTATGTTTTGGTGAACTGAAAAAGCTTGTGAAATAAAAGTCCTGAACTTTACAACTCCAGGGTCAGTAGTAAATTTTTCACTTTTAAAAAATCCTGATTCATATTTTTCTTGGAGGTTTTGGATACAGAAGCTTTGAAATTATTATTGTCTGAGTATATATTTTGATCCTCCATAGGACCAAAGTAGTTGTCTATGGTCTTTTCTTTTGTTTTTTGCTCATTTTCCCAGTCTATGACTTGATTTTGACTCTGTAAGGTGGGGCTCTGCTTCCAGGGTGGAGAATGCACTATTCCAGGCTTCTGAGGGTTTTTAAAGTTTTTTTTCAGGGACCCCCCCCCCCACCCAGGGCCCTCAATTTCTCTAAGGTCTTATGAGAGGCTCTGACTCCTCTCCTACTTTCTCTGCCTAGGAACTATGAGGAGAGTCCCTGCTCTACTATGGCAGTGAAGCTCCTTTTTTCTGAAAGTGGCACCCCATACTGTGACCTGGATCTGAGTATGGGCAAAGCCATAGGGTCCTGCCTCAGGGATAGATAGCAAAGAGACTTCTGCAATCTCCCCTGACTCCCTTATGGGCCCTGGGATGAGCACTCTGGAAGCAGCTGCTAGGTGGCTCCCTGCCAGGTGGCTCCCCAGGCCTGCTCCTATCCTTTGGAACTGGGGCTACACTTAGGATTGTGCTGGACTGGACTCTACTTTCACTCTGGTGCAGCTGAGTTTTCCCTGCTGACTTTCCAAGTTGTCCTTGGCAATCCCTGGGCTGGGAGGTCTGGAAACCATCACCACTGTCATGGACCTAGGCACTCCCAGAGATGCAGACACCAGGCAATCTGTTCCTGGATGACTCTGGGCCAGGCTATACTACAATCCTTTTTAACTGGATATAACAGTCCTTTTCCTCAGATCTTCTAAGTTGTCTTGGGCTGGAAAATTGTTTCTTTCAGTCTTTCTATAAATCCTGCCATTTTAGAATATGGTTAGAGTCATTATTCAAAGGTATTTGGAATGGTCTGGGGGAGAGCTCCCGGGAGTACTTGCCTTCACTCTGCTATCTTGTCTTCACCTCACTCCATGACTTACTTCATTTTATTTTTTTAAGTTTTTTTTATTTGCAAGGCAATGGGATTAAGTGGCTTGCCCAAGGCCACACAGCTAGGTAATTATTAAGTGTTTGAGGCCAGATTTGAACTCAGGTACTCCTGACTCCAGGGCCGATGCTCTATCCACTGTACCACCTAGCTACCCCTCCATGACTTATTTTAGAAGAAAAAAGAAACTTCTTACATTTGAGATGAATAGTTTGCCTTCCTTGAAGCTGTAAGCATCATTTCCATAGTCAAAATGATGATTAATGAAATTATGAAATGGGGAGGGAGATATACCCAGTTCTTTGGGTACTCACCAAGACTGAGAGGACAGTAGGAAATGGGGTTGTAATCACATTTTCATAACTACTGAGTGTGTTGGAACAGTCAGAAAGTGTAGAGACAAGCAGGAAAAAGGGTGGTACATAGGCAGATCTTGGGATCAGGGATAGGTTGGTGAAGGTAGGTGGGCAGCATGAGGAAGAAGATGGCAAGGGAGAGGAGCAGAGTGTATCTCTCATGAGACCATGAATTACAATTAGAAGCACTCAGCAGCATGGATCCAAATGGAGATGAAAGAATTAATGGTTCAGGGGACATGAGTCTGAGGTCTCATTTTTATAGATTTTTAGGGGAATTAAATAAACTTTTGTGACCTTGAGGTTAGTTCATTAATATATTCAAATCATTTCAAAGTTGTCAGTAAATATTTAAAGATAAAACATCTATATCCTCTCAAACTTACCAATACCATTTGAAAGCCTTTACTGTGGAGATCTAGAATTTGTCTGAGATTTATATATCACAGGACCAAAAAGACTCATCACAAATTACCAAGATGTGATTTTTGGTTAATATATAATACAAGTTGTATATTTGCTTCTTTTATCTTTGGGATAGTTTGTATGTGACTTCTAGGATCCCCTTTATAATCTTAATTCCTAGCTATGACTAAGAGTGGTGAAGCAGGCTTCTCAGGGGGCTCAGAACAAGCTACTATTTTACATGGGAGTCTTCAAGCAAAACTGAAAGTGTGATATTTCACACTGCCTATCCTAATGGCATACCCAATGTACTTAGTTGCTTTTGCACCAGCTAGGTTTCATTTGCTTTAGTTATTAGTGAAAGGGAGTGTTGGCAATGGCAAGGCAGGTTTTAATTGTTGCAAATCCCTAAACAATGACCCTTGCCATTGGTTGAAGGAGTGATTGAAGGAGGACTGTGAGGTTCCCCTTCATCAGGACTAATTATCTTGAGTCTATTGGAAAATTGTGAAAGTATGATCATTCTGGATCACATGCTGAGAATGTTTTCTTATCTCATTTAAACCTACAATACTTTTGAAAACCTCTTTGCAAGGAGCAAACCTGCTATTTTTGCAGCAGGCTCTTGACATGGGAAACCATTCCTTCCCTCCTATTGTCCTAGGAATATTTTCTCATGATTTGTCTTGGCTTCTTGGCCCATAGAAGATGCCACAAAAGTTGAACTGATTTTTTTTTTTTGCTTTACATCTCTCTGCAATAAATCATCTCTCTTTTCCCTTCTTTAAGGAGGAGGGAGTAAGGCCAGCCCTCAGAACTTCAGCAGGTTATTGAGCATTTTGGGGGGTTAAGGCAATGGGGTTAAGTGACTTGCCCAAGGTCACACAGCTAAATAAGTATCAATGTCTGAGACTGGTTCTCTTGACTTCAGGACCAGTGCTCTCTCCACTGTGCCACCTAGTTGCTCTCCCATTGAGCATTTTGAAGGTACCTAATTATATCTCCCTCTTGCCTTCAATCTGGTCACAGAACAGCAATCTGGAAAATAATTTTCTACACATAATGGGGTGTTCAAGCTGCTATACTCAAATGCCAAATGCATTCTTTTCCAATCTTCTGCTGCCACACACTCCTCTGTCTCTTCTTACTTCCCCAAGAAGGAAGGGTCTTGGACCAAGGATCCTCACCCAATTCACTATGGAGAAACACTATTATTAATGATAAGGACAGGGAAGTAAACTGAGTCAGTCATCTCTCTGTGGTCATGTTTTACCCAAAATGGTGGAATATTCAAAGCTTTATCACAGAAAGTATTCAATTTAATATCTATGTATAGAAGAAATGAGCCAGGAGCTCCAGATTTTTTTTAAGTGAAGGAGTGATTGGTTTTAAGTGAAGGAGGGCTGTGCAAAGTCTCATGTTCTCCTTCAGAGCCATCTAGATCTAGTGGGCAAATATGGATCAGGATGACTGGAGATGGCTCTGGATGCAGTGGGAGACGTTGGCCTTTTTAAGCTAAGGTCTTTAACAGTTCTCAGTTTCACTGAGGCAACACCCTCAGTGTTTAAGGTCAGGTAAGAAAGAAAAGAGAATGGCCTCTTCAACTTAGTCCAAAAAGAAAAAAAATCAAACTAGGAGGGCAAGACCCTCAGGGTTTCTCAGTTATTGAGGCTAAGGAAAAAAAAAAATGAAACTGTCAGGGATATTCACATTCATTGAATCAATCAAGCCGCAAGTAGGGCTTGGTCAGGATCTAGTGTTGACCAATCCATGAGAATCAAAGTGATTTGGGGCCGTTAAACTCCAAGATATTTTGCCAGGTTTTCAATGATCAAAGTTTACATTCCTTTGGACAGAGCACAAGGGTGTGATACCCTATATAGGCAGAGGGAGAGGAGAGGAAAGGGGAAGAAAAGAGAGGAAAGGAAAAAAAGATTTGTAGTGTCCCCCTGGCCAGCAGCTAGTAGAGTACCAATTATACAGAAGGAGTTATATAAATACAAATATATATATATATATATATATATATATATATACATATATAATATGCTTATTCTCACCCATCCTCCTTTGGAGTCAGGAACTTTTGGTTTCCAATCCTGGCTCAATCCTGTCAGAATTTCTTTGAGAGTTACATTTGTAAGTTATTTCTCAATTATATCTAATTTTTCATGATCCCTTTTAGAATTCTCATGGCAAAGCTACTAGTGTATCTTTTTCTTCTCTAGTTCATTTTATAGATGAGGAAACTGAGGCAAACATAGTTAAGTGACTTGCCCAAGATCACACAGCTAGTAAGCATCTGAGGCCAGATTTGAACTCATGAATCTTCATAAGTCTTTCTTTTATTTCCCTTTTTTTTCTTTTGCAAGGCAATGGGATTAAATGACTTGCCCAAGATCACACAGCTAGGTAATTATTAAGTGTCTGAGTCTGGATTTGAACTCAGGTCCTCCTGGCTCCAGGTCAAATTTCTATCTAGCTGTCCTAATATATTACTGAAATTTTGCAAAATGCCATTGATATGACTAACTTTATGTGAGGGAGATATTCCTGTTCTTAAAAACAAACAAACCACATAGGGCATGCCATATTTAATTATTCTTTTCCTTCTCAATGTTTTTTGGCACTGATGATGACTTTTGGTTATCACATTCTTCATTAACAACTCACTCAAAGTTAGAGTAGAAGAAGGAGAGGGGAGAAAAAATATAAATATCAACTGGATAATTTTTACAGAATTTTCAATTCAAGGGAAAAGAAGGGTACACCTCCATTGAGGATGGGATCAAGGTTTGGCATTGCATGGGGACTTCAATTATACATCGATTATCTATTCAATTATACATTTACTACTATTAATGAAGAAACATTAGCTTCAATTCAATAGCAAATTCCTTTGAAATAAATCATTCCTTTAAATAATCAAGCAAGATGAGGATCTAAAAGTCATCTGCAGAAAAATATCCAGAAGATGTCATTTGATTCTTCCAGTTTATCAACCCACTTTATGTTTGGTCCTTAAGATTTCAGAATATTTCATAATCATTAAATTGACTCAACACTATACATATATATATATATATATATATATGTATATATATATATATATATAGGAAGTATATATCATTTCCTCTTCTTAACCAGAAGGAAACAGAGGTAGAAAAATCAAGTTATTTTCCTTAATGGAGTCATTTCTCAGGGGTAGAATCATAATTTCTGTTCTTTTAGACCTCAAGACCACAGCTTGAAGTATATTAAGCCCTGGTGGCTTTATGAATGATGTCTTCTCGTGAGTCATTAAAATAAATTCAAATCTTTTTTCTAAATTGCATTTGGATGGAGAATCTGGATGGTTTATAAAGATTTCACTGATGCTAAAAGTGTTATTGCATTGATCCCAAAATAGTTGGTCTTCAGATATTGACACTATTAAAATGAAATTTATTTGAAAGGAAAAATGGAGAGAGCAATACTAATAAGAATGGATGAGATTACAGTATTCTGGTTTTGGATAAGCCAGATTTGGAAAGAAAATGCTGCCTATATTTCTGGCCAACATAAGATGTACAATTAAACATATGCCACACTTTCCTATGCTCAACCTGATGATGCAATCCATTGAGGAATTTTTAAATACCTTTATAGCAAACTTTTGTGTTAAGTGCTGAGAGTTTTGGTCAGTTATTTCAGTCACATCCAACTCTTTGTGACTCCATTTGGGGCAAAGAAATTGGAGTGGTTTACCATTTCTTTCTCCAGTTCCATTTACAGATGAGTTAACTGAGGTAAACAGGGTTAAATGATTTGCCCAGGTCACACACATTACCCACTGCACTACTTTGCTGCCCCTGGCTTTGAGGAATTCACTTACTCCAGGGGGGATAGATATATTAATCTTGATATGTATACATGATTAATTTTAGAAGGAAGAGAATAATCACAATTAGAGAAATAAGGAAAGGCTTCTTATGGGAACTGACACATAAGCTGATCTTCAAAGGAAGATAGGACTTGTGAGGCAGATGTTAAAGAAGGAAAAGAGTGTATTCTAAGCATGGGGGAATGCCTATTCTAAAGCATGGAGAGCCTGAGCTCATTCTTTTAATTGATATTTTATTTTTCTAGTTACATGCTATGAAAGTTTTTCAACATTCATCCATATGCATAAGCATATTTTTAAGTTACAAAATTTCCTTCCATCCT